>NC_051154.1:365085270-365145269 GCF_013339745.2 Dermacentor silvarum
GAACCGACGCGGTCTTTTTTTCTTTTTTTTTGAGTCACCTCTCGAATCGCCAGTGCAAAAGTACATTATTATTTCATTAATTACGGCGGATGATACGCAATAAAAACAAGCATACCGGGAAGCGCGTTCAAGTCGCGTGGGTCGCACCAAAATCACTGAAGGACAAAACGAAAAAAAATGTACATTAATGTTTGTATTAATTCGATCCGCAATCCGGCTTTCCGTGGCTGTAGAGTGTACTAGTGGCTGCTTCGCTACGGTTTGCAGGTGGTGTAGGTGAATCGAACGTAGCTTTGACAAGTTCTATTCACCTGTTTCGTTTCAGCGGTGGAGCAATGGCGCCTTTGAACGCCCTATGAGAAATCCGCCGTTCGTTTCAAAATATACAGGAAAGGTGCAGGGCTGGTTCGCGATTTTGCTGCGCCCGTTCTACTGTCGGTGCCGACTTTGTGCAGTCGTGCAGGTACAGTGTCCTAGAATGTACAAATACCTTATATTCTAATACACTGTGGTACAGGTGCGAAGCAGCAGCGCAGCAGACGACACAGCACACATGCACAAGCGCCGTTGAAACCCAGCTTACGGGTATCTGCCGTGTCTAGGCAAGCGCGGGTATATTAACGTCTCCGAAGCCGATTACACCAGCAGCTCAAGACCTATTTAACGCAAGCCGTGCACATTGGTCGGACCAAACACACACCTGCACCGGGTCTGTACTTCGGCATTCGTTTCGTGTGCCGCGCTTTTCGTGAATCGGTGCGCGAACTGGTTCACAGTGGTGCAGGCGAATCGAACGGGCCTTTAAAAAATCCGTTCGCTTCATGGAAGAACGGAAAAAAATTTCGCAGTTTTGCCCGAAAGGCGAAGCATCAATGGCGATAGCGAATAAGCAGAGAGCTATTCGGAGTAGGGATAGTAGCTTTATCGGCTGCATAAAGTTGGACACATTCACTTACTAGCTGAATTAACAAGCGTGGTGTCAGCGCGCACAAGCACACATGAATAGATCACACTCGATGACCGCAGACAACCACTGTCAAAACGCTGGCAGCAAGCGCAGCTGCCGCAGCGAGCGAGCGAAGGTTCGTGCGGTTTATCGCTTCAAGGGAAAACTGAGCGGCCGCATGCACAGCATTCAAAGGTCAGAGCCGTTTGGAGGTCGCTTGCAAGATACGGCGCGCGCGACAACACCGGCAGCCCGTACTGGCGCAAACATAATAAAGAACCAAGCGCAAAGTACATGAACGCATTTGTTGGCAGAGTAAAAGCCGCCTCCCCCCCCCCCCTCCCTTCCGCGCTTCCTTCCCGTTTTGCTCCTTTCGCGTGGGAGATTGCGTCGCCAGTTCCCCTTGCGCCCGGTTGCAAGATTTTATCGCCCCGTGGACTTTATACGGAACCTCACGCTGACGACGGCAGAAATCTGCTTGAAGTGTCCATATAATTGCTATCGCAATAAAAACTTCCTTCATGGAGGAAGAAATTTTCTTCCTCCAGGAAAATATTTTCTTCCTCCATGGTTCGATTCAATTCGGCTCATGCGTTGGCAGGTCGGCTGCTCCTTGCTGTGACTGACTGCCCCACTGCACTGCTGTTGTCCACGCTTTCGCCTCGCCGTCGTCTTGCATTTCTCGGCACGGGCTACAGCGTTGCGGTTTCGGCATCTGACTCATCCCTCTCGCTCATCATGCCCTCCAAGTGGAGGAAATGTCGAGTCGTAAGAAAGGAATACAACAAGATAATGAATGAGCTAGGACTCGCGCAGCTTGTTGGCCTTCCTTGTCCAACGACGAAGCTGCAAGCTTCACCTCTGCAGACAGTTCGCGTGTAGAGCGACTTTCGCCTCCGAAGCCGGGAACCAGCAGACAATCGTGAAGTTCAATTTCCATGGATGACGGTGGTGAGCCTCCGTTCAAACGGCTGAACGAGCGTTCGAGAAGTGAAGCCTTTGTTGACGACGTCTGCAGACAAGAAGCTCCTTTTGTAGAATGCCAATCAGATAGTGCGGGTACGTCCTCATGTGAGCACAGCGACTGATAGCAGCTCAAGTGACAAAGGAGGTCCCCAAGGTAGCGATTCAAGTGATGAGTCTGATGACTTTATCGCTTCAGACAGCTTCACTGGGCCAGATGAGGGAATAGCCTTCACTTGTAGTCCAACGCTCTCTCATGTACTTTCCGAACAACCGTCTGCAAGTGAAGAGCTTGCTGTAATTGCTTCCAAACATAATATGACGCATGCATGCATTAACGATGTCCTCAATTTCTGCCGGCGAAGAGGCATCTCTTACCTTCCAAAATGCTAGGACAGTTTTGAAAACTGAGCGCAAAGCTCAGGTGGAGCAAAATAGTTCATTTGTGCACTTTGGCCTTGCAGAAGGAATTCGTCAAGTGTTGCAGCCGGGGCAAGTAGTTCCAAGTGAACTGAAGCTACAAGGCAACATTGACGGAGTCCCTCTTTACAAAAGTAGCCAGCTTGCCTTTTGGTCCATCTTGTGCCGCATAAAAATGTGGAGGCAGCCATATGTGCAAGAAGTCTCCGACCTAACCTCTGAGGGGTTAAGCATAGGAGATGTTCATGTTCGGTGAGCATTAGAGCCATGGTTTGCGATGCTCCTGCAAGGAGCTACGTCAAATGTATTGTTGGCCACACTGGCTATTATGCGTGCGAGCGATGCAACCAAAAAGGGCAGCACATTGAAAATAGGGTGACATTTCCCAAAGTTCATGCAGCAGCACGGACGAATGCATCATTTCGATCTTAAGAGAACAAGCGCCACCATTCTGGTGTTTTCCAGTGATAAGTGCCCTGTTTGCGCTAGCTTAATATATTCTCAAAACTGACTCAAATATATTCTCAATTCATTTCTGTAATTGGCATGCTTTAAATAAAGCTGCTTTGTTTTAGAACAGATCCCATTCTGTGCAATCCCATTCTGTACGAATTAAAGCGTTGGAACGCATACAGTCTAGTGCTGCAAGGTATGTCCTGGGGCGGTACAATCGGTTTGATAGTGCAACGGAATTAAAAAAAATCTAGGATGGACTCCTCTAAGCGAACGCCGCAAAAATCTTCGCCTCAAGCTTTTTTACGCTATATATAATAATCAAACTGGAATCAAGGCCTCGTCATATCTGCGTCCTCCATATTACTTGTCCACCCGAAGAGACCATGTGTTCAAGGTTCGGGAGTATGCCCCCAGGACTAACCTTTTTAAGTTTTCTTTCTTTCCGAGGACCATATCGGAGTAGAATTTGCTACCGGCTGAGGTTGTGAGCCAGAACTCTGTCGATTTCTTTTATTCTGTATTATGCCCCTCGCAATATTGCCAATGGCGCTGCGAGTTTTGTTTGAATAAAAGAAAAAAAGAACCAGCATAAAAGCCAGGACAGAAGCAAAATAAGTGACACAACAAGAGTTAGACTTGGAGATATTAGTTTATCTTCACAATGCCCATCATGACATTTTTGACACACAAGAGTTCGGTAGCTCAAAATGCTGATGTAAGGGTGGGAAAGCTTGCGAAATTCACGCTAGTGTCTTCGACACACTGAACCCTAACTTAAATTGCAGGTAGCTCAGATAGTCAATTTATAATTAATAACTAAGTTATCAAGACTTTTTTTCAGGTGGGGGGATACAAATGTACTTTCTAGGTGACAAAGTTTAAGTTGTTTTTTAATCTTTTTATTATTTTTTTTTTGTTTTGTTTTAGCAAAATGGGTTTTAGGCTTTCTGGGGTTATTGAAAGGATATATCGCAACTAAATGTTTTATATGTGCGTGATCCCTGCAGCCACATCTCACCTTAACAAGGTTCATAGGTTATTCTAAATGTCTGCATTCTTTATCAGTGAGAAAAACAGATGTCATGCTTGCATGTCAGGAGCTGTGTTTCTTAATTAGTACATTTCCAGAAGCTCACTTTCAAGAGTTGTACATGCCTTTCCCATCTCATGCACATCATAAAAACTGGAGGTATAGCTGCATTCACAACAATGAAAGAATAAATGGCCACCTGTGTACCCATGGGCAGCAAAAGCAACGTTCACGCATTCTATCATTGATGCGCTGATCAATGAATGTAAACCCTGCCACAGTGTACAGGGCTCTGCAAATTATTTCTGTGGCATGTGAACTCTTGTGGCATATTTTGTCATGTAGTCACCCTTGAATTGGTTTGCAATAATGGCTACAGAAGCCATCAAGCTTGCTGTGTGCTGAAAACCGTCGATTCCCATTGGGCCCCTTCTCTACTTTCTTGTGCAAAATGCACAAAATATTAGATTATTTCGTTGTTTATTCTTCTCTGTTGTGATCACCTTGACGTGCATATTGCTGCCCATCTCATTTTTTTTCACAGTCACTATGCCACCACATCAGTGGCACTACTGAAATGCCCATCCGCTTCCAGGCAACAAATTCCTTGGCTGACAGCTCTATTCATTTGATGTGAATGCAGCACTCTTTCAAGACCATTAATAACAACATGCCTAATGCTTGAAAATGAGCTGCAGTGAGGTGCAGCAATGTAGATCTGCCTAGATTGCAACATATTTGGGGCTAAGCCTGACAGTGACTACATAATAGAGCAGGTGGTCATCATTCAGCACATTGCCTTAATAAGCCTCACATCTTAATGGCAGCAGTCTGGCTGCTTCCACACATGTGGAAAGCTAGCGTGAACACAGTATATAAATCTGCACCTATGCATGCAGCATGCACATTGTCACTGAGCAGCCTTTTGGTGTGCATTAGCACAATGGAAGCACCACATTAATTCCACACTCAATTTTACATTATCTCAAGCTGTGCCATGGAAGATGAGAGATTGCACAATTACTGTATCTGTGATGCGTCATGGCATGTCCTTATAGTTGTCATGCACATGTCATCTTCGACATGATGCCCCTTATGAATGAAGCAACAGCTTAACCACTGCCTTTCAGTATACGTAGCATAGGGACACTAAAGAGCGAAACTAAGTCATCTTAGACTGACTTAGGTTTAGGTTTCCTGCAGAATATAAACGCCCAATGGTTTTTTTTCTTTTTTAATGTCGTATTGGTGCATCAATGTGGTAGTATGAAAGATTTCGGTCTCTTCCCTCATATTCAGGATGTGTTAAGACAGGGGAAGTACTTAAAAGTTCCTAAGGTTATTTTTTCGCTTCTTTAGAATGAAGTCATTCTTGACCAGATAAACAAGTAGACCCGAGTAGGTCTTGTCAAAATTCAAGACATCACAGTGAGCCTGGTGCTATAGAACTTCACCGCATCACTACCACTCGTCTTCCAATTTTGTTTCTTCTCGGACTTGCCAAGCTGCCTCTTTTGTAACAGGGGCCGTTTTGCTATTGCAGTGCATAATTAACGAATACAGCCTAACTTGGTAGTCCCCTTTAGCACACCTATAATGTAAAGTGTAAAATTGCTGTTACAGTTGAGCCTTATCTGAGGTGAGTACATGGTTATGAAAACAGACACCAGAACCATGAAAATTTTCCTGTGTGCATTGGCATGGGAGATAATGACGATTTGGTTAGAGAATGCAATAGCCACTTGGGCTTGCATTTCTTAGGTCTAGTTACAATCACTACCACAAAGTGTATGTTAATTGCAAACACCTACTGCACTTCCTTCAAGCAACTGGTAGCAGGATTCTCACACATACTACACTGTAAACAGTTTAGAATGTATACATAAGTAGGAACAGCTGATGGTTTGGTGTGGTAATTAACACAATGAAACAGCACTGAAGACAAAAAAAAACAGATAATGCAGTGACTATAAACTAAAGTTTATTTGAAATGTGTGTGCCATTTCATCAGGTTACCACACAAACTTTCCAGTTGTCATTAGTTTTGCAGATTTTAAGCTGTTTGCAGTGCTAAAGATGAACACCACACAAAGAAACAACAAGCTTTTTAATAAACTGTAGTTCACATAAAAGGGCATTTAGAAGCCTAGTTGGTGCATATGAAACATGATTTAAGAACCTCCCCCCCCCCAAAAAAAAAGCAGACATGGCACGAAAGAAAGAGTAGACAAGGGACAAACGTTTTGAGGGTTCAGAGTTGTGACTACATATGTGTCAGATGGTGCAACATTCAGGAAAAAGGCCTTGTGATATATAATTGCCATGGAAGTTTACATTGCCTTTCTGTATGGATAACACTGAAAATACTGCTCGATCCTACCAGCAGTGGCCACAATGCAATGAATGTGGGCAAAATGCAAAATAATGCTTGTGTATAATGCACTTTGGCTGCATGTTGGACTCCCAGGAGGTCAAAATAAATCCATTTTCTTCCACCACACCATTTATCACAGCTCCGTACACGCCTGTTGCTTAGGGACATCAAACCCCATGAATGAAATCTTTTTATATGCACAGCATTTGGTCACTTGTATGAGCTGTTATTATTGTGCTCAGTGTAATGGATGACTGTGGCATTTTTTAATGATGAATTCAAAAGTTTGTGATGACACGTGAGTATGTGTATGTTTCGTGTTATATGATTTGTTGCCATAGAAACTTCTAACATGTTTTAATCCAGGCACATTAGCCTCAACCTCACTTCACCAATGCTGCTATATAGTCGCCTGTTAAGACAGGGGGCGGCCTATACTGCAAGCTCACCCTCCGCTAAGTACAAAATAACTTATTAGTCACGGCTAGGTTGCGTGTGCCGCCGCCCGATTTAAAGGGTGCAGCCTTATCCACCCATCCATCCACACTTTTGTGAGCATGTCTCGGAAGTCCCCGATCGCGGGATCGAATCCCGGCCACGGCGGCCCATTTCAATGGGGGCAAAATGCGAAAACACCAGTGCACGTTAAAAAACCCCAGGTTGTCCAAATTTGCGGAGTCCCCCACTACGGCGTGCCTCATAATCAGATCGTGGTTTTGGCACGTAAAACCCCATAATTTAATTGTTTTCTTCGGAAGTCCCCCAGAAATGCCAGCACTTCAGCGGCATTTCTCCCAATAACCACAGATTAATCGGGGTGAAAACGCATGGAATTACAAAGGGTAACCGTGCATTAATAAGCAATTAAAGAAAGAAAAGGAAAAAAATAAAAAATAAAGAGGGGGATTCGAACACGCATCTTGCCGCGAATGGTGATAAGGTATCCGCACCCCACGCACACGACAACTTACACAAAGCAGGTAGTGGTACATTTTACGTGGTGATATTATATATATATATATATATATATATATTTCTTTTTTCATCAGTTTTTGGGTTTACAGAATCAGTCACGCTTAAACGTCTCTTTAAGGTTCGATTTGATAAGAAAACACATTGCATCGACGTGCCGTCGACAGCAATGATGGAGTCGAGTGCCTTTTCTGCCGACGGCGCCAAGAAAAGGACTAAATTTGCTATTCCATCGGCTGTCGTGCGAAAACTTGGAAGCATAGCATTCTAGCGAACATTGCAAGGTCGCACTGTTTTGTTTGCGTCTGCCCAGAGTGACGCGAAACAAATTTGAGTGCTTATGTAAACGCTTCAAGCACTCGGCAACCGCCCATACATGGAGCCACTTGCGATTACTGTACTACGTAATCCTCTGACCGTAATGCAAGCATACGTTCCTCGTAATTAATTTTTATCATAAGGTCATTCACAAACCATTGCTTAATTATCACGTGTAGAGCAGACTTAAGCGGCAGGCGCCAGTATATACCCGTGCCCTGCTGTGAACAACCCGCGGTCTGTCACAGCAAATCGATCAGCCCGTCCCCCGTGACAGATAAGCATATCAGCGAAGCTGTTATTAAATCTCAACGAAAGTAGTATCGTCAAGCGAACTAATTAATTAACCAACGTGGTATCAGCTCTGTTGAAGGGGTCACAGCTTGCACACGTATTTCTGGTTCCTGCGCAGTGTGCCTGTGATCAGTGCATTAGTCTTTCAAACATGCTATTTAACCTTAGCAAGTCGTACCAGAAAGTATTAAAATTGTTAAGGCGTAAATTGGCTTATTACGGACCAATGTAACCCAAAGAAAGTCAACTTAGTAACCCATGTTGGCAAGTCCATATGAAAGTTGGTCCAATAATTCCCGCCTTGTTGAATGGACGAGCTAATATTGTTTACTGAATGTGTAATGCGGGCCAGCGTTGGATCTCTATCAGAATGGTACAGCCTATATTCGCGCCACACTGTTAATCTTAGGCCATCATTCGGCCAGGAATTAGAATGGCCCAGCCCATATTGGAACCACGCTGTTAACCTTAGGCCATCACTCGGCCAGGAAGTGCCAATACGTATCGAACGTTGGTCCGAGCTGACGTGCCGCCTGGGTTGCTATGTCTTAGAACCGTCAGTTTAAAACTCGGTGTAGTCATTGTATTTTTCTTGTAATTCTGAGAAATCTTGCCTTATGTGTTCAAGCGGTGTTTCTTTTTTCTTGTGGCATGTCAGAGTAAAATCACAAAAATGTGCGAAATCATACCACGAGGGCAGTCTATTCGGTGTTTCGGCGACCTTGAGAGCCTCGCTCGGAACATGGTAGTTTTGGCACATATATTCAAATGGAAGGATAAGTGGTCTAACGGTGTATGGTTTGTTGGCATAGTGTATTCTGTTTGTGGTGTAGGTAACAACAGTGTGGCATATATGATTAGGTAGAGCTGTGATTCTAAGCACGTATGAAATTGTGAACAAAGCTCTTCGGTGCTCCAAACAGGGTTCGTTACTTTCGGAATACAGGCTTTCTATTGGGGAGGTCCTGTACGCGCCAGTTGCTAAGCGCAGTCCGTGGTTGTTTGTGGGATCAAGACGTTTGATGTACGACTGCCTTGCCGACCCGTAAACTATGCAACCGTAGTCAAGAAGGCTGCGCACGACAGAGCGGTAAATACGTAACAGGCACTTTCGGTCGGTGCCCCAATGCTTACGTGATAGGACCTTCAGGATGTTAAGCGCTTTGTTTGCCTTGGTTTTTACGCTGTTAATGTGAGCGATGAAGTTTAATTTGCTATCAAAAATAATTCATAAGAACTTTTGTTCGTGCTTAACCGGTAATGCGCTTTGATTTAATTTGAGAACTTGGTCCGGGTATAACCCCCTTTTTGTGAAAACACGACTGCCATAGTTTTTTGTGTAGAAAAACGAAATCCATTTTTATCGGCCCATTGCGTCAACTTGTTTATTGTTATCTGGGTTTGCCTTTCGCATGTAGACATACCCGAGGCACGGCATGCAATTTGAAGGTCGTCGACGTATAAAGAGTACATAATGTTGGACGGTATAACCGAATTTATGGAATTCATCTTCACCCCGAAAAGAGTGGTGCTTAATACGCAACCCTGTGGGACGCCATTTTCTTGAACAAAGAGTCGGGACAGTGTTGCCCCCAGACAGACTCCCCGCTATCTTCAATAAACCATTCCATTGTTTGCCCCTACTGAGTCTGTTGTTGTTACGCGCGCTACAGCAGTGGCGACGAGGATGGGATTTCATGTGAGCGTGGTCTGCGACTGACAGGATCGAATGATGGCAGCTCGCCCACCGGTTTTCGACGAGACGGTGAGCAGCTGGAGCACGTACAGGATACGGCTGGAAGCTTATTTTGAAGGCAATGGAATTTTTGACACGGCCAAACGCCGAGCTCTGCTGGTGTCTTCATTGAGCGATAATGTCGTGCGCATGTTGCAAGTGCGCCTTCCAACCGTGTCGTTTAACAGCCAGACTTACGATGAAGTCGTTGAATACCTCGAGGAACACTACAATCCTCAAGTTAATGAAATAGCGGCGAGTTTCTCGTTCTTCATGCGTAAGCAAAGGGATGGAGAGAAGGTTCGGAAATACATTGCCGACCTTCGGAGACTGGCGGAAAGTTGCAACTTCGGCAAAGTTCAGACTTTACACGTCTGGGAGTGAGCACATTCAACCCATCATCATCCAGCTGGGTGAAGATGACACTGAAGAAAGCGACTCCGACTGCGAGCTGTCTGGCATTGAGCCACTCGACGAAGCATAAAGGCTTCTTATTAACAAAAGAACAGCCCTTATTAGGGCTATCAAAATTTTGCCGGTGGGTTCGCAACAGCCAATCATCCATTCCGTGACCTCTGAAATAAATAAGCAGTTCCATTTATGGCATATTCCTTATAATAGAAGCTCAATTCTGATCAGCAACGTCCTGCACACATTGTGCTCGATTTAAGAAGTGGCATAGAAACACATTTAAGTGCTGGCATATCTGAATTGAAACACTATTGTTAACCCTGATTATCGTTGGCGGGCTCAAATTGCTCATTCGGGCAGCCACCGTCGAGTTTGACGCGCCCCATAGTGAAATAGCAGTAGTCAGAGCACGCTTTATGGTTCTGTTAGCAGTCTGCACTGGAAATCAGTCATGTCATAGTGAGTGGTGGTGAAATAGCAGCAGACGACACGAAACTGACAGCCACTGTCAGCAGCTTGAATGCCAAAGCACATTCATGTGGTTGCAATGTTTATTTTGTTATCTGGCTCACACAAGTAATGCGAATAAGAGAACAAATATAAGACATCATTAGCTTAGTGAGGCCCAAAATGCTCATTCAGGCAGCCACCGTCGAGTTTAACGCGCCCCATAGTGAAATAGCAAGAGTCGGAGCACGCTTTATGGCTCCGTTATCAGTCTGCACTGAAAATTGAAGTGTTGTCATAGCCAATTTTAAATAGCAAGTAATGCGAATGCAAGCACAATTATTACGTGATTAACTTTGCTAGCAATTTTTTGTCATATTTGCGTACCGGAAAAATGCTCAGTAAAGTTGAACGTGTTTTAGCGAGTCACTTTGTTCATTACAAGCCGTAGGCAAAGTGACGGACAGATTCAGACAGTGGAATTGGGGAAGTAATAAATGGTGAAAGTTGCAAAAGCTCTCACAGCACTGCTTTGCTGGACTCCATCCACTAGAAAACTGCATTTGTAATGATGAAAGCGTCAAGACAGGAAATGATGCCCCACTGCACAATGTTATATATGTGTACCACCACATGTGACGGGCAGCAAAACCATCTGTTTATTAAGACTGAATGCAACAACATAGCAAGGTGCTGTTTCACAATATGGCACCTTTTCATGTGCACTTCTGGCAAGCTACCGTATGCACTGATGCATAAACACATTAACAGGGGTAAGAGACGAAGTAACTGTGCAAGCCACGTGATGCTTTTAACATTTTGTATCTGTCAATGTTTCTGTTGTCAGAGCTGATAGAACTTTATTTGGTGCAAGTTGGTTAATCACGTTGCGGCAACAGCAGAAGAAGCAAGGTCAGAATAGTAGGAGAAAACAAAGCAAGGTGACAGACTGAGGAGGCAAGGTAGACAAGAGAGAATGGCTTTAATGACATCGAAGAGGCCAGCCCTGTATTCACTGGACTTGGTGCTTTGAATGAGACGAGTTAATGGAATTGTAAAGAAAGTCGTGGCTGCAGCATGCTTAAAAGAACAAAAGCAAAGATAAAAAGATAGAAATAGGAATAAATACATACACGCACGGAAGAACTCACATATTCACACACATGAACACAAACGCGAGCACGAAAACTAAGATCTAAAATACAAGAAAGGGCAAAATAACGAATATACATAAACGCACAAGAAAACACGCACATACATTTAACGCAGACGCGAGTAGAACTATTAGGAGTCAGTTCACAAGCAGCTGTGCCTACTTTGTCGTACTTTTTTAATGCACATATTGGCTCTGTTGCCTTCACTGTCATAGGAATTTTTTAGTAGCGACATATCACGACAAAGCGCAAAGCTGTGTTGTGGGAAAGCAAGTCGAGCGCTGACAGCACAGCTTATGCGCGATTGTGTCACAGCAGGCTTTCTACAGCTGGCGCGTGCAGTGAGCGAAGAGTTCTAAGCCACACAGCGACGCGAATTCATGCCAAGCTCCCTTGCAACGGCACCAGTGTATCAGTCATAATCTTATATTAGCATTCAGGCTGACATTAGGGAAACAAACACTGCTTCCAAACGCCTGACCGTTAACAATCCAATGACATTCGCTCAAGAAGCGCTTGTTAGTCACTGATTGTTAGCATTGGTGGAAAGCAATCTATCGACGGTGCTACACAACACTCGAACGACGCTGATAGACGCTCGGCTATCTTATCACACTGCTGCCAACGATCGGTCGTTTGCACGCTTAGCTGGCAGCAACGAATCTTTGCTTTGGAGGTTGCTTTCACAAATCTTTTCTGTTGAGAAACTCGCAGGTTGGTTTCATCCGCGCACGCTTTTCTCATTTATCCTGATAATCGTTTTGCTCCATCACTTCACCACGTCCGACGAGAAACGCAGGGGCAGAGTACACAAACACACCCGCCGCTCACAGTGGGTACCAGACATTGGCGAACTCTCGTCGTCGTAACTTCACTTAGGAGCAAAACAAAACACCGCGGAACAAACACGTACGATGTTTCTTTGCAGCGGTATGTCGCCGCGGGATCCTGTTTCCACACGAAGCGCAGCGCAGCGTCACCGATGTTCGCTGCAATCTTTCTTCGCCGGCTCACGGCTCAGAACAAACGCACGCGGCACAAATTGTGCATCGTAAGCTCACAATAATATTTCCGGCATGACAGACCACCACAAACAATTCGAATTCACTCTGACGAAGGGAGACGCACGGAGCTGACGCGACTCGGCCCAGTTCGAAGCGAGGGCGGCCATGTTAGGCATGTTCTCCGTCGGCGGGGACACCGGCCGTCCGGCTCATGACGTCACCTGAAGTGCGCGCCTATTGGTGCCGGCTCGTGTGCATCCGCCTTTGAGGGGCAAATGCAGCTGTCTTCTTAAGTTGTATCCGACTATAGTTTTATGGAACGTCTGGTGGTTCCTATACGTGAGGCCGTGTGGATTTGGCGCATTATTACGGATCAGGAAATGGCAGGTTTTTGTAGTCCTTCACGGACGTCGAGTTTTCAAGGTGTTTTCTTTCTTTTTTTACTAGTGCAGCATTGTTTATGGGCGTGTAGTTGCTGCTTCTGCATATCCGCGTGGCCTTATGGATCATTCTGCTTCCGGCACTGTCGAGTGTAAGATTTCTTTCAGCGTGGTTTTCAAACGATTGCCTATCCAGTATGAAACGAAAAAACTGTATTGCACTTTGTGTGACGTTGTTTTCCCGGTGCCCTTGTACAGGTCCTTGTACAGTGGAAGATCCAGGCAGCGATGATGTAAAGAGTGAAGAAAAATGCAGGTGCCGCCAGGAACAAAAACTTTTTTTAATTACACTCAGGAACATTACCAGTTGAAATGTTTTGGGAGGGAAAGGAATTATTTTTAGAGTGGGGACCGCACTGTTTAATTTGCAAACAGCCAGAGCCTATTTTTTACACTGTTTGGAAGGGGTTTATTTTTGGGATGTATTACAGAGAACACTATGAAAAGAGTTTCCACTTGACCCGTATGGCATTAGGTACTTAAGCGTAGATAACGAGGATGGTGTGCCTTTTGATTTATTTATGCTTATGCACATCCACTGCATTTGGCGGACCAGAATGGCAGGATATTACGTTGACAAGGACGCATGGCCTGCACGAATTTATTTTCGTGAGTGCATGCACTGGTTTGTTGGAATCCATAAAACGTTAGCGGAACCACCCGAGTGGCTTTCAAGTTAGAGCCGCTGGTGAATTTGCGCGAACTTCAATTACACACAGCCAGCGGGATGCTGGTTGAAAACGCCTGCACATTATGTACATTTTACTGTGTGTTCTTATTGCGACTGTTCTTTTGGTGAAATGCTGTGTGTCAAAGCCAGGCAAGAAAGAGGAAAAAGTCCGCGTGGCCTAATGCATAAGGCGCCCGATTGCGGATCGGGAGATTGCAGGTTCAAGTCCTGTCGCGGACGTGATAATTTTTTTCACTCATGCAGCATTTCTCTTTATGGGCTTGCAGCTGCTGCTTCTGCATGTCCGCGTGGCCTAATTTTTTTATTCGTAAGGTATCTGATTCCGGATCAGGAGATTGCAGGTTCGAGTCTGTCGTAGACGTGATAATTGTTTTTACTCGTGCAGCTTTGCTGTTTATAGGCTTTCAGCTGATACTTCTCTATGTCCGCGTGACCTAATGGGCTTGTGGTGCAGTCGATTCCACTTCCGGCCGCGTCGAGCTCCGCTCGAGAAAGTGTTCCGGACCATCATGGATGGAAACAACTTTATTAAAATCCGGCGAAGTTTAACGACCCGAGCTCAGGTTTCCCATAAGGGGACTTCGAGGCTTTGCCTCCTCGCCGCCTCCCGGGCCCGCTGGACTGCACACTCTTGTGTCTTGAGGTTGGAGCTGCGCAGAGCGGCGGCCCACTTCGACGCAAGAGCCTCCGGAGCTACTGCCATGGCCGCGGTAACAGGACTATTGAAGAAACGACGCAGGTCATCAGGTGATGCCGCACTGCATGCTGTTTTTTTGCCCGCGGACATCAAGGCACGCCCATACCACGTCGAGGATTTCAGGGACGCACTTATGCGTTTGGCTATGCTCCCCGAGGTGGATGCCTTGAGGGCTTACCAAACGAATCACGTTTGGGCAGTTACACTGAAGACTGCTGAGGGCAAGAAGATGCTCGCTGTCGGCGATATAACTGTCAAGAATCGCCGTTGCATGGTACTCGACCCATGCCACCAGGATACGCGACTGAAGATTCATTGGCTGCTGTACAGCGTCCATGACAACGACGTGCGAGTAACCTCGCCCCCTTACGGCAAGGTGAATGAGGTAGTGCGAGAGCGGTGGCGAGTACAAGGATGTACAGACAAGGCTTCTTCAACACGTATGGTGAGCCTCAAGCTAAAACCGGGCATCACGGTGCACGACCTTCTACATCAACTACGGACTGCCGGGGACGTCACGCTTGTTGTCGTGCGGGGGAGGGCGCCGCTTTGTCTACGCTGCCACGGTAGGGGTCACATGCGGGGAGAGTGCCGTGTCCCGCGTGGCATTGTGTATCGGCACTTTGGACACGACAAGAGTGGATGCTCAAGGACGTATGCAAGCGTCGCAGGGCCCGTACGCAGCGAGGACCTTTCCGAGCACCACATGGACGAGGTTGACGCCGAGGAGGTTGCGACCGGACGTCGCGATGAACTGGCACCCCCATCGACCCCCCAGCCAGCAAAGGCAAGGAAGTCTCTCCTAGTGAAACGCGAACTTCAGCAGCAGAGAGCGGCGTCTCCGGTGCCGAAGCCAGCAAAGGCAAGGAAGTCTCTCCTAATGAAATGCGAACTTCGCACCGGAGAACGGCGTCTCCGGCACCCTCAGAAGCCTGAGGGCAAAAATGAAGTGCCATCGGTAGACGACGAAGAAACCATGGAGACTTGCAAGTCGTGTAGCACTCGTAAGACGACACGGGAGGAGACGGAAAGCAAAGCGGCGACAACGTCAAAGACGTCGGGCGAGCCAACAGCGAAGACGCTCACCGGGCGCCGCAATTTGTACAAGCCGAAGCGAAACGTGTCAAGCGACCGTCGCACGGCCGACTTGCAAACGCAACAGCAGCAGCAGCAGCAGCAAATTCGGCCACCGCCGTCCTCACAACAGCCGCAGCCACAGCCGTCACAGCTGGCCCCACAGAAGCAGCAGCAGCCACCGACCACCCTACAGCAGCAACAGCAACAGCATCCGTAGGACGGAGCCTCGCATCAATGGCAAGTAAGATGGTGCGTACATGTGCCGACGTCGACGTATGCGACTCATAAATGATGTGCGCCTGAAGCGGTGCGTGCATAGCCCACGCTGATTAACCCTCATGGCTAAAGAAGGGCCCGGTGGGCTGCGGAGCAACGCGGCACCGCGAGTATACGCTGACGATGTACGAGAACCACTGGTGAGGTCCATGCGACCGGTCTGGCCCTATTTTTTACTTAGGTGACTATGAATGCGGATGCAGAATTACGAGTAGCTAAATCAGCGTGAGAGGCCGCTCTGCTAGGCAGCCTCAGTGCCAACTGAGGGCCTAGCACGATCCTGGTATCGTTGCCATCCAAGAGACGAAAGCTGCAAGTAAGGATCAGACCGATCCTGAGCATGGTCCTTCCGTTCAAAACACGGTAAAATATATGCGTGTCCCATGCTGTTGGTCGGTCTGCGGGTTGTGTACTATTTTTCAGGAATTCCATCGGCATAGTAGAACAGGCTGTAACTGTGTCTAGTACAGGTCGATTTATAGTGTGCGATTTTTCAAACTGTGAGAGGTAATGGCGTCTTACCTGTGTCTATGCGCCAAACAAAGTGTGAGAGCGCAAAGATATTTTTGAAAACCTGCATTCCTATATGAGCTGCGACAAGACTGTCATTCTACTTGGTGATTTTTATTTCGTTTGTAATGCTCATGGCAGAGCGAAAACAGCACCATTAAGGGATCATAGTGCCTTATTTTTGAACACAATCGTACAAGATTAAAATATCGAAGATGTTGGTGAAGTGTCGTCCCCAGTGACACAATTTACGCACTATGAACGGGAGAGCCATGCAAGGCTCGACAGAGCGTACGTTTCAATAGATCTAACGGGCATTTGCTCGAATTATGAAGTTACAAACGTATCGTTCAGTGATCATAGTCTTCAGGATGTTTACTATAGGGTTTAAACAAAAAAGGTCGCGGTTTAACTAGGACGTCTGGAAACTAAACGATAAACTATTAGAAGCCGAGTTATTTGCATAAAGCGTACAGAAGCGCCTGGAAAAAGTGTTAACTGTACCGATGCGAAGTGTAATTGAAACCTGGGAACAAGTTAAGGAAGAAACAAAGATCAGTGCTATTGAATGATTGGGTCTACTGCATAGAGCTGACAAGGAAAAAGAATTACAATGTCAGTTATGGCGAATTCAATTGGGAGAATAGCAGCAGGGCGCCACGCAATGCGGAGTCGGCTGACAGCGCAGTGAGAGCAGGGACATTCGCCCCGCCACTGGAATGCGGCGCGATTCCGGAGAGAAGATGGGAGGGAGACGTGTAAGGAGAAATGTACCATCTGATTAAAGCAGTCGACGTCCCAACATTCTCAGCTGGAGGGTGGGAAAACACGCGTGATTGTGTTGTGATCTGTGGGGCGTAACGCTGTCACCGTTTGCGGCCACGTACTACATACTTTGTGCAACTCCGACGCATCCCACAATATATCCGCCTGCGAAGATTATGTGCAACTTGAATCTGAAGTTGAGGTCCAGCAGCTTTCGCTCCTGTTACCGTCGAACGTCTCAAGCACTTCCGCAAGGCGAAGACGCATTGCTGCCGCTGTGCCCAGCGCATCCGACGAGAAGCAAGGCCGCCTAGAAATGCCAGGATCTGTCGCTGAATCCCTGCGATGCTTGCTCGTATCACCGACGTCAAAAATCACCGGGACCAAAACACAAACTGCGCTTGGCTGCGGCCATTGCCGCCGAGCTCGCCGGCTGAAGCAAAATAAAAACAAATGGGGAGGATATGACGATTTAAGTAACGTGACTTTCTCTCACGGTGTAAGAACATTTAGGTGTTTACACTGCGCGAGCGAGTGTCCAGAATATGTTCGGCAGCGCGCGGACGTACCGAGCAGCTTTGTTGCGAGCCAAAAGATGGCGCCGCGCTCAGCGGTCCCAGCTTAGCGGCGCCGGCGGCTTGACATTGCTCTGCCTCCCCTAAATTTTCGTTCTTAGTGGAGTGAGTGAAACTCAGAGCGCGAAACAAATTCGTTATTTCAGATTAACGTGATAAGTGTACCAAGCTTTATGCTTCGCTAACATGAAGGTTTCTTGTGCAGAGTGTGAATGACGTGAACACAGGTCGATCGGGATGAACTGAAAGGCCACTCAATTCACGCTCGCGCGCACAATTTGTTTCGTCCGGTGTAGCCGTTCATCCAAGCATAAAAAATAAATGCGTTAGCCCACGTGCTTCCCCTCGATCAAAATAAAATAGTGACTGCACCAGAAAATGTTGTTTTTCATGTTTATCGCTGCTTCCATTCAGTCAGAAAACCGTTCAAGTATCGTTGCACGAATTCAGTGTGGCCGCGATATAAATTAAGAAATGAAACGGCGCAAGCTTACGATATGCAACGCATTAGAGCAAAGTTACTGTTCATGGTTAGAACTCAAGATGATAATGCACATCAGCTATGTAAAAACTCTTTCAAATGGCAATTTATTAGGCGGGACGAAGGCACGCGTCCTATCTTTGATTACAGCATCACCAATACAGTTTACTGGTGAAAAACCTGAGCGAATGCCTTTTTTATTCCAATTCCGCTTAACAAAGACCGCGTATAATATTGTTACGGTTAATGTTGAACCGGTTTATTTAAAGGACGAGGTTGATGGTGAAGTAAAGATGGCGTCCAGAGGCTCCGCCAGATAACGTCTTCCTCCTCTTCTCCTTGTCCGGCTCATGCCGTAGCAATCCCCGGTTGCCAGACGAAGCCCACTGGGCAAGTCCAAATCACTCGTAAAGCGTGGGGTGAAACTGCTTAAGACGAGCAACATGTACTAACTGGGTCCGGCTAGACCGACGACCAGCTGACGTCAAACGTGCCACCACGTACGTCAAGTCACTCAAGCGATCTACAATGACGAATGGGCCCGTGTACTGGGGTAAAAACTTTTCGCATAAGCCACGTTTACGTTGCTGGGTCCACAACCACACAGTCTCCTTTAGCGTACGAGATAGACTGGTGTCGGCTGTGATAGCGTTCTTTCGATCGGTGTTGCGATGCCACAATACGCAGACGAGCAATACGCCAGACTTCTTCGGCAAGACAAAGCGTCCTGGCAACAGAGTGCTCGCTGTGAAAGTCAAACGGTAATATAGTGTCAATGCAGCTTAGCGGTGGACGTGCGTGAGGCTGATGAAAAGGACTGTAATCGGTCATCTCATGCTTTGCAGTATTGTAAGCATAGGTGATGAAGGGGAGTACGTCATCCCAGTCTCTGTGATTGGAAGATACGTACATGGCCAGCATGTTAGTTAGAGTTCTGTTCGTACGTTCTACAAGCCCACTTCTTCGCAATCCCTCCGAATGGCGACGATGGCGACGATCACCGAGCTTCTGGTCTTACAGCCGCCTGGCGACTAGGCGATCCGCAATATGTCCCGTGTCATGATTCATGTCTCTTAGTTACCCGCTGATGTCACAGAAACCAGGAAAACAGCCCAGTACATAAGGAAATGCACAGTCGGGCTGAAATCACTTGGCAGTAGCCGGGACTGCATGGTTTACTGCAGGTTTACACCTCGGCTCGATCAAGTGGTGTAGCTTGCACGAGTTCTGTGAAGTTCGCATGGGACGCCTGGACAAATTATCGCGCCGTCTTCAGGGGGAGCTGCATGGACCTGGCATGATGGATATTTTTCTGGGAAAAACCACGATTTCAATGTGAGTCACGCCGTAGTAATCCTAATGCACCTAATGCACGATACACTGCCGTTATCCCAGTTGCTCTAATTGAAATGCGGTCGCCGTGGCTGGGATTTGATCCCACAAATTTATCTTTTGCAGCCCAACATCAAACCCACTAAGCCACCACGGCGGGTCGGTATGATGCTGTGATGTTTTTGGGTGCAGGATCACTCCAGAAAGAGATAGAAGCAGCACGCGGAAGCACAAACACACATCAGACGTATATTGGACACACGTAATACATTAAAACAGCACATATACAACAGTTCCCCAAAATATGTTCAAGAAGATATACAGCTAATATAGATTAGTCAAAAAGTAGTCGGCCTACAGTTCATGTAGAAGTAGTTGCCGCCATGTCGGAGACGTCGGGGAACCGGTCTCGGACAGCAGTGTCGGACAGCTGGTTGGACAGCAGGGTCTAACTACAGGGTCAGATCGCCTCGTGGAGCTCAGGTGACCCTGCGCCACAGTCGATGTACCGGAGCCTCCGCGTGCCCGGTTACTCGATGGCGGGGTTTGTGTTCCGGAGAACACTGCGGCAGCCCACTAGGTCACGTCCACAGCTGGCGAGGTAGCCCCGTGGCCGCTCACCCGAACGCTCGATCAGCCAGGCTCAGGACCGCCAGCCCTCCTGGACCAGTTGCCCAGCGAAGAACTGGACGAGGTAACCCTGTGACCGCTCACCCGAACGCTCGAACAGCCAGCCTTCCTGGACCAGTTGCCCGGCGGAAGACCTTGACGAGGTGACCTCTCAGCTGGTGCTAGCTTTGATTGAGGTGCAGACGTAGTGACGCGGGTGGCGATAGCTCCTATGGGCCAGACGCCCAGCGAGGAAGCCCTGTGCCGTCGAACTCCGAACCTCGCGCACTGCTCACACCACGGGCCACGCTCCCTCGAGCCACGCTTTTTGAGGCGCCACTGTCGACGTTCACCATGCGGTGTCGATGATGATGATGACGACCTTAAAGTACATACCCACTCATGGGTATTGGCCAAGAGTCGTCGTCCTCTTCGCCACCGCACGGCACACTGTCTTCATATGTTTGTGTTTGCCACTCCCGCGTGTAATATATTATGACAATACCCCCCTTTTCGAGAAAGTTGTTCACAACTATTCTAACACAAGGACGCGGGATGAAAAAAAAAACTAGTGTCCTGTACGTTTGCCCGATTACTCATATGAGCACAAGGCTCAAACTGTTAATAGGTCATTGCGCACAGTGAAAGTAAGCATTAAAACACAAAGTGCAGTTCCGTTACCAAAGCGTCTCACAGGTGAGTACGATTGGTTTGCACAGCTCACTATCAATGGGATGCCGGCTCCGTCGCTGCAGCAGCTCGGCGAGAAATGGTCAGGCTCTAGAAAGATGTTGCTTCGGTGTCATTTAAAGAAGGTAGACACGGGGCTTGGGGTCACGCGAAGCCTTACGCTCCGACACGTGGTTCTCACCAGGTATGTTAATACTCGGGCCTACACCCGACCATGTCGCTGGCTCCCACGATCCTTCCTGGTTTCCTTGGAGGACGACGCTGAGGTTGGAAACCACGGGAAGCCTTGCAATTTGACTTGTGGCTCTCCTCAGGCAGGCGAACAATCGTTTGTGTAGGTTCACGCTCTTCGTACTTCTTTAGCATATTTATATGAAAGATATTGTTCTTTCCAGAGACTTCAATAACGTAATCAACGTCATTTTTTCGTTCAATGACTTGGAATGGCCCTTTCCATTGCAAAAGAAGTTTGTTTGCATCAGTTGGCCACAAAATGAGTACTTTGTCGCCTGGACGTAATTTCCTAGGGCGACTTTTCCTGTCATAGTTGGTTTTCTGTTTGCCATGCGCTTTCTCCAACTGTGCATGTGCGATCTTGCATGTCTCCTCCAGGCGATTGCGCAAATCAAAGACATAATTGTATGTCATTCGCGTTTCTGCATCTAGTTCCTCGTTCGTCCATAGTTCCCTTAATACAGTCAATGGTCCTCGGACGTGCCGGCCGTAAATGAGCTGAAAAGGAGAGAACCCGAGGCTTGCCTGTGGAACTTCTCTATATGCAAAAAGCAAAGGGGCAAGGTATCTGTCCCAAGATCGCGGTCTCTCTTGGCACATTCTCTTCAACATCATCTTCAGGGTGCCGTTAAACTTCTCTACGAGACCGTTTGCCATCGCATGGTAGGGTGTCGTCTTGAGTAGCTTCACTGAGAGCAGTCGACTAACCTCTTTCATCAATTCTGAGGTAAAACTTGCTCCTTGGTCAGTGACTATTTCTTTTGGCAAACCGACGCGAGAGAAAATCTCGATCAGTGCTGCTGCTACATGAACTGCGTCGATTGCAGGGAGTGCCACAGCATCCGGATAACGAGTGGCAAAGTCGATTAATGTGAGAACATATCGGTTCCCGTGGTCTGACTTTGGTGAAAAGGGCCCGATTAAATCAACAGCCACCCTTTCAAAGGGTGTACGGATCAAAGGCATGTTACCCAGCGGGGCGACTCCTACTTTTCCTTTAGGGGTTGTCCTTTGGCACTTGCCGCACGACTTCACGAAGCGTTTTACGTCTCCGTGTACATCTGGCCAATAAAATTCTTGTAGGACACGATCGCTTGTTCTCCTGATACCTTGATGTCCTGCCATGATACTTGTATGTGCCACTTCTAATATGTTATGTCTAAGTGCTTTCGGGACGACCACTTGCTTAAATGCTCTGCCAGTAGTCAGGCGGTAAAGGCGATACAGCAATCCTTTTTCTTCTATAAATTCGTAGCTGTGACCCTTTTCAGAGTTGAACGACTTGCCCACTTTAGCAAAAATATGTTTCAGCGTCGGGTCTTTCCGCTGTTCTTCAATGAGCTGCCCTTTAGTTACGTCACGGAAGACAATTGTCGGAACGCACAAGGGACGAACCTTGCCTTGTTCTGGCTCTTCAGTTTTGGCTTTAGCCACGCTCGACACATGCTGAAGCTTCATGGGCGCCTTAGTCAGCTTCATTTCTATCGACGCCGACTCCTCGTTGGGAACAACGGGGTGCTTCCAGTCAGCATCCGGATCGTATGGTCCTCTGACGCCTGGAAGATTTCCCAGAACAAGGTCGTAGAGGGGCTCATCCATACATGCTGCTGTTAACTTGCCTGTAAAGTACGGCGTGTTCACTTGTATGACAGCTTCAGGCAAGTAGTTTGTTGAGCCGTCCAAAAGAACAACGTTGCTCGTTTTTCCCGTCATATAGACCTCTGGAACAAGTTCTTGTCTGACAATTGCGGTATTACAGCCGGTATCTCGTAATACTCGAACATTTCTTCCTATCAGTCGGCCTTCAACCACTGGCATCCCGTCGACGAGGAAAGGTACAGTATTCCCAGGGTTCTCGTCGTCGCTGTCACTTGATCGGTGAGTCTTCTTTCCTGGACGCTTTGATGCTTTCACTGGACGAGTCCGAACTGGTTGAGATTCGGTAAGTGCACAGGAAGAACTCGGTTTGTTTTCCCCGTACTGATTTCGGCAATTGTCAGCTGTATGTCCCGTTTTGTCACATAACTTACACTTTTCCGTATGCTTAGGTGGGTTACGGCAGTCAGGTGCCAAATGTCCAAACCTTTGGCAGAGTAGGCACTTGAGTTGCGGTTTCCTGGGAGCTTCAATGGTTTTCTCACTGGAATCCTCTGTGCTCTCGAGACCTTTTCCTAGGTTTGACAAATTCTGGGCTTCGAGAAAACGATCTGTTAGGCTAGCAAGTTCGTCAAGGGATTTGCACTCTCGCTCCTTCAAGAAAATCACTAGCTTTGGTTGACAACAACGCAGAAACTGTTCAGAGATCATGTTATCTCGTAGACCTTCATACGTTTTAGGCACGTTAGCCATCTCAATCCAATGATCAAAATAGGCCGAAATTCTTGCTGCTAGCTGTCTTCCAGTTTCACCATCTACTGCTCGTGCTTTCCGAAACTTCTCTTGGTAGCCTTGAGCCGTGAACTGGAATCTCTGTAGTAGAGCTTTCTTTGCCTTCGGGTAATCCAATGAATCAGCAGCAGTCATCCGACCGATCACAGTTAAAGCTTCGCCAGTTAGACACATGCTCACAGCAAGAGCCCATTTTTCTTGTGGCCAGTTCTGTCCTGTTGCTACACGCTCAAATCGCTGTAAATACGCGTGCAAGTCATCGCGTTCCTCGTCAAACAAAGGAAGTAGCTTCTGCGGATTGAGGGATGATGAGGAAGTGCTGGGCGCAGACAAAATTTCAGAAGCTGCTGCCGGCACATTCCGAGCTCCTTCCTGAAGCTGTAGCTTTAGCTGGAGGATCTCACGTTGCCTCTCGTCAGCTAAGCGCGCTAATTCAGCAGCTTCCTTAATTGCCTCTCGCTCCGCAGCTCTCTCGCTCCTTTGTTTTGCCTGTTCGGCCTCAATCCATCTCTGAAGTTCTGCGCCTGACAATCCTAGTTGGAGTCCTATGGCGGCGAGTTTCTCTAAATCCATGGTGCCGTTTACTAATGCGTGTCTGCGCTCAAGCGAAACTGCCCTCTTTCACTGATTTTACGAGTGAATCCTGGCAGGCTCGCCAGTTTGTGATGTTTTTGGGTGCAGGATCACTCCAGAAAGAGATAGAAGCAGCACGCGGAAGCACAAACACACATCAGACGTATATTGGACACACGTAATACATTAAAACAGCACATATACAACAGTTCCCCAAAATATGTTCAAGAAGATATACAGCTAATATAGATTAGTCAAAAAGTAGTCGGCCTACAGTTCATGTAGAAGTAGTTGCCGCCATGTCGGAGACGTCGGGGAACCGGTCTCGGACAGCAGTGTCGGACAGCTGGTTGGACAGAAGGGTCTAACTACAGGGTCAGATCGCCTCGTGGAGCTCAGGTGACCCTGCGCCACAGTCGATGTACCGGAGCCTCCGCGTGCCCGGTTACTCGATGGCGGGGTTTGTGTTCCGGAGAACACTGCGGCAGCCCACTAGGTCACGTCCACAGCTGGCGAGGTAGCCCCGTGGCCGCTCACCCGAACGCTCGATCAGCCAGGCTCAGGACCGCCAGCCCTCCTGGACCAGTTGCCCAGCGGAAGAACTGGACGAGGTAACCCTGTGACCGCTCACCCGAACGCTCGAACAGGCTCAGGACCGCCAGTCTTCCTGGACCAGTTGCCCGGCGGAAGACCTTGACGAGGTGGCCTCTCAGCTGGTGCTAGCTTTGATTGAGGTGCAGACGTAGTGACGCGGGTGGCGATAGCTCCTATGGGCCGGACGCCCAGCGAGGAAGCCCTGTGCCGTCGAACGCCAAACCTCGCGCACGGCTCACGCCACGGGCCACGCTCCCTCGAGCCACGCTTTTTGAGGCGCCACTGTCGACGTTCACCATGCAGTGTCGATGATGATGATGATGACGACCTTAAAGTACATACCCACTCATGGGTATTGGCCAAGAGTCGTCGTCCTCTTCGCCACCGCACGGCACACTGTCTTCATATGTTTGTGTTTGCCACTCCCGCGTGTAATATATTATGACAGATGCATAACAAGCGTGCTGCATACAGTTTGGCTGTCAGCACTACGCGAAAGCTGGGATATGCTTTTTTTAGGCCGCATAATAGAAATGTGTGTTGCGATAAAATTACTGGACAGGCAAGACCTTCTGTCCTAAATTGTTCAAGTGTTTGGTGGGAAAATAGACGAGAAGCAAGGCCGCCTAGAAATGCCACGATCTGTCGCTGAAACCCTGCGAAGCTTGCTCGTATCACCGACATCAAAAATCACCGGGGCCAAAACACAAACTACGCTTGGCTGCCGCCATTGCCGCCGAGCTCGCCGGCTGAAGCAAAATAAAAACAAATGGGGAGGGTTTGACGATTTAAGTCGCGTGACATTCTCTCACAGTGTAATAACACTTCGGTGTTGACACTGCGTGCGCGCGAATGTCCAGAATGTGTTCGGCAGCGCGCGGACGCACCGAGCAGCTTTGTTGCGAGCCAATAAATGGCGCCGCGCTCAGCGGTCCCAGCTTAGCGGTGCCGGCGGCTTGACATTGCTCTGCCTGCCCTAAATTTTCGTTCTTAATGGAGTGAGTAAAACTCAAAGCGCGAAGGAAATTCGTTATTTCAGATTAACGTGATAAGTGTACCAGGCTTAATGCTTCGCTAACATGAAGGTTCCTTATGCAGAGCGTGAATGACTTGAACACACTTGACCGCTTCGGCCCCAGCGTCGTCGACATTGATACTTCCGATGGCTATTCCACTGAAGATATGGCCTCGGATAGCGACTTCACCGTTGTCTCAAGCCGCCGTTTGAAGAGGAAGATCAGAAGGACATCACCGACCAGTCGGCAGCCACAGAAAAAGGCGAGTGGCATGCGGTCATACACAATCTCGTATGTACCAACAACGACGACAGACATCTTGAACTCTCTGAATCGGCAGAGCTTGACGGAGTATTTTGAACTTGTCGCCCCTGGCCAAGTTGAAGAGATACGTATAAATGCTCAAAAGAACATCCTGTCTGTGGAAGTCAATACAAAGACCATACTGGACACACTAAAAGCAATTGGTCAGTTGGGCAACATTCCGGTCCGCGCATTCTCCGCGTATGACAAGGAAACTACAACAGGCGTCATCTACGATGTGGACGAAGACATTACTGACTCCAGCCTTGAAAAATTGCTCTCATCGTCGGCTCCTGTACTTGGCTTTCACCGCTTTGGACGGTCCCGATGTGTGAAAGTAGTGTTTCAGTCGGAGACCTTACCTACACACGTCAAGGTTGGATACGTGAGGCATTCGGTACGTCCTTACGTGCCGAGGCCTCTACAATGTCATAAATGCTTAAAATTTGGGCATGTAAGTGCAGTCTGCAAAGGTGTGGTAACATGCAAACGATGCGGTGGATCTCACGAAGATGATAACTGCAGCGTTGCTGCAAAATGTCCAAACTGTTCGGGCGCCCATGATACTACATCAAAGGAATGTCCGAAGATGAGGAACGAAATAAGTATCATGAAGAAGTTGGTTAGAGACCGTTCCACACACAGAGAAGCTGCAAGGGCTGTCCAGCGCCGTAGGCGTCGTTCACGACACCGACGACGAAGCAGCAGTGCTCATCAAGTAGAAAAACCAACACCCAAAGTACAGTCTTCATCACCTCCTCGCCCGATCTTGCCGGCCAGAAATGAAGACACGCGTACTTCAATGCCCTTACAGAACGCGAAAGTGCAAGGTCACCAGTCATTAGCCCTGAATACATCGGAGGCAGAATGGCCATCGTTACCATCGAGACCCACGTGTACGCCTCCGTCGCACAGTGCTACTGCTTGCAATGAAGAGAATCGAAAGACGGATGAAGTTGACGTCAAGGCTATGTTAAAGAATTTGATGGGTTCGATGCGCAAGATCCTTGGCAACCTCAACAGCCCGGCTGCTAAGGCTGCTGTACAGCTACTTGAGGTGTTGGAGCCACTTCTAGTGGTTCTTCAATAAGCGAATATGGCATTGATGTTTGAGGAACGCATACGTCAGTCGCTTCTTATGCAGTGGAACGCCAGAGGTCTACGTGGTCGTCTGCCGGATTTCAGACAGCGTTTGTTTAAGTACCAATTTCCAGTTATTCTTATATGCGAGCCAAACATGGATTCCACGTTCCGTATCTCTGGGTATATCCAGGAATGGTCTCGCAGCGACCAACGTGCAAGCAAAGTACTAGTTTGTATACGCCGCGATCTGACGTACTTTAGACATGACATCATGCCGCATACTACCAATGATTACGTATGCCTGACTATAACACACAAAAGGCGAACGTTCTCTGTAATTGGTGGATACATCCATCCAAGAGCGAAGATTGACTGCTCCTACCTGACGTCTGTGCTGCAAACCGCACGAGGTCCGCACGTTGTGATTGGTGACTTTAATGCACATCATCCCATATGGGGTAGCGCTGCAGTGAACTTTCGGGGCAGAGATTTGGCCGACTTCATGTGTAATCAGGGACTCAGTATGCTCAACGATGGGTCACCTACATTCATTCGTGGAACTTCTTACAGCAGCTGCCTTGACCTTACTTTTGTGTCCAGAAGCCTTCTGTCAACTGCATGTTGGTCCACGGATGTAGAAACTCATGGAAGTGACCACCTCCCAACATACGTTCAATTTAGCTGGTTCCGCCGATCAGCCTCACGATGCATACACCAAACAGACTGGACTTTATTTAAGGCATCTATCAAAACCAGATGTCAGTGCCCGCCTACACCATCCGAGGTTGAGGACATCATTTCCACTTCTCTGCGTGACACAAAGAAACAAGTTAACCTACCAATGCGCAGATCACTGATCGATTCACAATACGAGGCTCTTCGTGCAATCCGTCCGCCGCGCAGAACGACGATACAGAAGAACGAAGTCTCCGTCAGACCTTTCAGCCAGTCGCCGAGCGCAACGACACGTTCTCAGACATCTCGACAAGCTTGACAGGCAGCGGTGGCGGACGTTCTGCGGCTCTCTGGACCCAAGACAGCCATTATCTAAGATCTGGCGGGTAGTACGAAGTCTGCAGACGAGTCCACAACAAAGCCACCCATTCCGTGCCATGGCTCTACATCAAGGCCGGAGCGAACTGGAGGTGGCCAATGACTACTGTAAACTTGTGGTGGCTACCTCTAATACCGAAATTGAAGCTCTTACCACCATTGCGCCCCCGTCACCTGATGAGCGTCTCGAGGTGCCTTTTACGATGCAAGAACTTGACGCTGCAATTTCAGTCTCCCGACGCTCATCGGCTCCAGGTCCAGACGGAATCACGTACGCTGCACTCCGTCATCTTGGCACAGAAGCACGACAAATCCTGTTGTCCTATTATAACATCTCGTGGGAATCAGGAAATGTTCCTGCCAATTGGAAATGCAGCCGCATTATTGCACTGCTCAAACCAGGGAAGTGCCCTAATGAACTTTCATCCTACAGGCCGATCGCCTTAGCCAGCTGCGTCGGCAAAGTAATGGAAAGGATGGTACTGTCTAGATTAGAGTGTTTCTTAGAAAGCAATAACTGCTTTCCCCAATTTATGCATGGATTCAGAAGAGGCCGATCTGCCATTGACGGTGTGGTCAACTTGATCTCCGATGTTGAACAAGAAGTCGACGCAGATTAGTCGGGGCAGTATTCCTTGACATTAAGGGCGCCTATGACAATGTTCTGCATTACGCGATCCTTGATGCGCTTGACGATTTAGGCATTGGTGGCCGACTATATAATTGGATCGTTAGTTATCTCAATGACCGTACCGTATATATGTCGACAAGCGATGGAGACACCGGTCACTATAATATTCAATGCGGTGTTCCCCAAGGAGGAGTTCTCAGTCCGACTCTCTTCAATGTGACATTGATTGGACTTGCGTCTGAGCTTCCCAACACAGTAAACATTAGCGCGTATGCCGACGACATATGCATATGGGCATCTGGAGCTACGCGTCCGCAACTTCGTGCGCGTTTGCAACGTGCAGTGACTATTACAGCCACGTACTTACGACGTCAAGGCCTCACACTTTCAACTGAAAAATTTGCAGTGCTTGCCTTCACGCGCAAACAAATGACTAAATATCCGATAGTCGTTAAAGGAACATCAATACCTTACGTAACACACCACAAGTTCCTTGGTGTAACCATCGACCGTGAACTATCCTGGTCAAGGCACGTCACTGCACTGAAGTCAAAACTGAAGAGTTTTGTCCTTGTGCTTCGGGTGGTGGCAGGAGCAAGATGGGGACCGTCGGAATCATCTCTTCTTCAATTGTACCAAGCCCTGTTCGTAGGCTATATAAGATACAGCATGCCGGTGCTCTCGAACATGAGACCCAGCTGTGTGCGGACGTTAGAGAGCATACAAGCTCAAGGTTTGCGCACGTGCTTGGGCCTACCACGCTGCACCTCAACGAATGGAACCTTTGCGGAAGCTCGGGCTTGTCCCATCAACGTATATATGCTCTGCGAACCTCTTCGAGTGCACCTACGCTTGTTGACCCGACATAGGCAACATCCCCTATCAGCACTCCCTGCCACACACCCAAACTGCAGTTTTTCAAGAACTATATTGCGTCATGAGAACATTCTGCCGTTTAGATTCTCTTCCGCATGCATTCCTAGTGCACCTCCGTGGGTCCTACCTACACCGCTTGTTAAACTTCAAATCCCTGGGATTACGAGAAGTCCTGTGTTTCATCCATTGGCCTTAAGCAACTTACCCTATCGCACATTTTCACAGCATACAGTGGTACTTCTCACGTGTATACCGATGGCTCTGTTACCCCATGTGCCTCCGCCGCAGCCTTTGTCATCCCGCAAATGTCCATCGCTCGACGGTTTAAATTAGACCACAAGTCCACTTCAAATGCTGCAGAACTTGTTGCTATCCGCGAGGCAATACGATTCCTTGCAAGAGAGCCTCCCCGCATATGGACTTTATTTTGCGACGCCAAACCCGCTCTTCAAGCCATTGAGTGCGTTATGAGACAAGGCCCTTATTATATTTTAGCTCAAGAATCGCAGAGCTTCTCGACATTGCGACCAAATGCGGCCACCACGTCATCTTTCAGTGGATACCTGCACACTGTGGCGTGATAGGAAATGAACAAGCAGACGCTGAAGCTAAAATAGCTGTAAATAATGCGCCAGAAGTAAGCATCGCGTTCTCACGAACAGACACGAATGCCCTGCTTCGGTGCGTTATGCGGAACGCTACATTTGAGTACTGGACCAATCCTGATCGACGACACGAGAGACTGCACAAATGGGACCCAGAAATGAAGTTCCGCATGCCTCATAAACTGAAGAGGAGCATAACAAGTATATGCTACACCGGATTCGTCTTGGTGTTGCACTCACGAGGCGTTATACACATATCATCGGCTGCAATGACACTGGTCCCAACTGCGATCACTGCCCAGTGCCAGAAACACTTGACCACATATTTTGCTCATGCCCAGCGTACGCGCGAGAACGGCAGAGCCTCATTTCAACTATTCAGCGAGTGACTAAAAGACCAATGTCTGACGAGATTGTCTTAGGTCCTTGGCCTGACGCCAACAGCGCAGCTGTGGTCGTCGTAGCGACTATAGCCTTCCTTCAAGCCACTGGACTCCATGCACGGCTATAGTATGACCTCAACGGGATGGACACGTACATACGCACCTCCTAATCTTATCATCATCATTCATCGCTCTTTTTATCCCCTCCCCCCTTCCCCAGTGTAGAGTAGCAGGCCAGAGCAAACTAACGCTCAAGCCGACCTCTCTGCCTTTCTTCAATAAACCTCTCTCTCTCTCTCTCTTGAACACAGGTCGATCGGGCAGCACTCAAAGCCCACTCATGTTACGCTCGCGCGCACAATTTGTTTCGTCCGGTCTAGCCGTTCATCCAAGCATAAAAAATAAATGCTTTAGCCCACGTGCTACCCCTCGATCAAAATAAAATAGTGACTTCACCAGAAAACGTTTTTTGTCAAGCTTATCGCTGCTTCTATTGACACTCAGAAAACCGTTCAAGCATCGTTGCACGAATTCAGTGTGGCCGCGATATAAATTAAGAAATAAAACGGCGCAAGCTTACGATATGCAACGCATTAGAGCAAAGTTGCTGTTCATGGCTAGAACTTAAGATGAGAATGCACATCAGCTATGTAAAAACTCTTTCAAAATGAATTTATTAGGCGGGGCGAAGGCAGGCGTCTTATCTTGGATTACAGTATCACTAATACAGTTTACTGGTGAAAACCTGAGCAAATGCCTTTTGCATTCCAATTGCATTTAACATAGACCGTGTATATTATTCATGTGGCTTTCGTCCATTGACTGAGTGACTCTTTTAGAATCTAAGAAATGAGGTGACTTTCTTTTTCTTAAATTGTATATGAGAACATGCCAATGTCAGCATATTTGACAATGGATGCTACAGCCTGTCCACAAATACACTTACACCAACCACACAATAATCTTAGACTTTTGTTATTTTGCCAAGACGCAATACGAAAAAAATTGTGCATGAAGCAGCACGATAATTTTAATAGGGGATAACCATCCCAGAAGCTTACTGTCTTATACACTCCCACAATACAAAACGGTTGAATAAAAACATGCAAGCGTGTAATATACACCGCACGCGCATTGTAAAAAAAACATTCAGTAGCCATCCCCGCAGGGGCGTCTGCGTAAGCAGGCGTTTGGTGTGTTGCGACACCACGGACCCGAGCACACGGGGGTTGGACCCTCCCGCGCTTAACCGTGCGCGGCTTAGCTGTGTCTGGGGAAAGGGGGATCCTGGGGGTTGAGCCGATGCTGGGTGTTCGGACCTTTAAGGCCCTCTGGCGGAGGCAACACGCCTCTTCGGCCTCTGCTTCACATAGACGGCACCCCCGGACTGACCCACCCGGGGGAAATCGGCAGTCGCCCTTTCCTGTCCTCCTCCTCCTCTATCTTCGTCTTTCTCTCTGACTTTCAATCTTTCCTGTCTCCTACTCGCTTCCTTTTACTTCTGATTTTCTGGGCGGCAAGGGTTAACCTTGTGTGGGTAGCCAACCTTGCATATTCCATATTTGGTTATAGTAGTGACGTACAGCTGGCGTCTGCAGGTCTTGTGTTCACAGGCCCTGCAGCATCCCCTTGTTGGGCTCCATGGTGGGTGGCTGGCGTTGCTGCCGAAAACCCAGATATTCTTATGGCTAGCCCTTTTCCACCACTCCCTGATCGCCGTCAAAAAAGAGGGCGCACCGAAGATGTGTTCCAGTTCTTTGGACGTCAAAGACAAGATTTCCCACGATGTCGGACAGCGCATAAACGTCAGAGCCGTGTGGAGACACGGCCGGGCTCGAGTGGCGCGCGCGCTCGCTCGCTTCTTAAGAAGCGAGTGCGCGCATCAGTCGAGCCCGGCCGTGGTGGAGATAGAGACGGTGCGGGCGACGGCTACCACAGCCAGTGCAAGCGTATTTGTTGGCAGAGTAGAAGCTGCTCCCCCCGTCCCTCCCGCGCTGCCTCCCCGCTTTTTTTTTTTTCTTTGCTTTCGCGTGGCAGATTGCGTTGCCAGTTCTCCTTGCGCTGGGTTGCAAGATAAGCATTTGGTGCCGTAGCACAGCGTCGCCCCGCCTCCCTCCCCTCCATACCCCCACGGCCTTTTGATCGACAATCGTGTTTGCTTTCCGCAGTGCTTGGCTCTCCGTGATAGCGCGCGTCCCCCGCGAGCTTTTACTCGTACGGCGCGCGGCGACGATTTTATCGCCCTTGGAATCTATACGGAACCTGACGGCGACGACGACGCCGACGGCAGAAATCCCGTTGAAGTGTCCATATAATTGCTATCACAATAAAAAGCGTATCTTTAAAACAGTGCGGCCGCACATGCAAGCAGGAAGACGCAGGAGCGGCAGCACGCCCCTTGCCGCCGAGGCTGGGACTGCATTCCGCAGCGCCCTCTACGACGGCGCCGACCGAGCTGAAACCGAGTGAACATAAACTGGACGCGAGCGGGCGGCGCTTTCGCGCGCGTATGGGGAGAGTGTCAGCACCTCTCTTTATTATTCTTACGCCGTGCTTCCCTATACTCCGCATTTCAGGCGAGAGCAGATCGGACTGCTCCCGGCTGCTCGCGGCGCAGCGAAACTGCTCTTGTTCTACCACTGGATGACGGCACTCCCACTCCTGTTCGACCGCTGAAACACGCCGCCTCTGGAAAGAGTACTTCCAGCGTGCTTTTGAGTGCTCTGGTTTTCCCAATGTAATTCGCCATTAGACTTCTTAGTACGTTTGGAAAGCGTGCACCCTGAAACGTACACGAACAAAGTTAGGTAACTGGAGAACCAACTCGAGGTTACTGATCGCTAAAAATGAGGTGAAATGCCGACAAAGCGAGCGCTTGGGGATGAAAAGAGGTATGCGAAACGCAATGAAATAACGGCGATAAGCACTGCTGTTGGAATCGAACATGAAGATAAAGCGATTGAGGGGGCTTTCATTGAATATTCACATGACTTGCTCGCTCAACAGGCAAAAGCAGAGATGGGGTTTGAAAATGAATTTCTACCACACATAGCGAAGCTACCAGACACCGTAAAAGAACAACTGGAAACGCCGATAAGTATAGCCGAGATAGGGAAAGCCATCGACGACTTCACTGCCGGCAAGGCTCCGGGGCTCGATGGATTAAGGCATTTAAGAGCGTCGTGTCAGTGGTATTGCATCGCGTTTTCACAGAAGCTTTCACACTACAGGAGATGCCGGTCTCGGTTCGGAAGACACATATAAAACTAATACGGAAGACAGAAGAACTTATATTGTTATCTGTCAAATCTCGCCACTCTCGCCAATGTCGATTACAAAGTCTTATTGAAGGTGCTCGCGAAACGGCTTCAAAATGTGGTAAAAACACTAATCGGACCACATCAAGCATCTGTTGAACATCCGCTGTCACTGCAACAAGCTCCTTCTTGAAACGGATGAGCACACCTAACAGACTATTCGTCAAGTCTGGTCCAGTGAGCAGAACGTTGTTCAAAGAGGTGTTCTCGTCCTGCGCACTAGAATCGAACACAACTCTAGTGTCTCCTGGCTTCTGTGGAAGGCACACGCCGAAGATAGGAAGGTACCAGCATTCTTCTCCCTCTTTAAGAGGTGGAGCTTCTTCCGTCTGGCCATTTTTGAAGACTTTTTCCATTAATGCCACGAAATGCTCCATTGCTTCTGGTTTCTTCTCGAGCCTGCGTTTCAAGGTAGCGAGGCGGACCTGAGCTAGTTTCTTGTTGTTAGGAAGCCGCTGTCTCGGAGAACGAAAAGGGAAGGGTGCCACCCAGTTGCCCGATTCAGTCTTGTAGGGACTCAGTGTCTATGATTCTTAACTTCCTGTCCTCCACGGATAGAGAAGGTTGGTTGTCTTCCTTAGACACCTCGAATAAGGCGTCTTTTAAGTTTTCGATCCTTTTAAAAAGGGCGTGCTCTATAACTTCTGGTCGACCATAACAGTCCTCAAGCCTTTCCCAGACAAGGTCTAGACCAGCTTCGGGATTGGCGACATGGACTGACCTGATCCTTTCGCGTAGCTTGATGATTCGACTCCCAGCCATTCCACTAGAAGATCAAGTTCTTCATTGGTGTTTAAATCCAGATTTCGCACCATTCCCTGAAACGTTGCACGATCTGCAATTTTCAGGGCGATCACCGAATTTCGTGAGCACTGAGCTAACAAAGTCTCGACGCACTAAATATTTTGCAGTTCGGTAGGGGGCACTGGTTCCAGCGGTCGACGGTGGAAGCCGGTGTGCGCAAAAGCCTCATCTCGCCTTTCTGCGTTGCGTCGACCACGGGCCCTGAAGTGTTGGGTGGCTATCCCGAGGAGCTCCCCGCCGCGCTGCTCTAAGGGCCGTGGGATCAAGTCGTATTGCGGCGGTGTCAGGTGGAACGCGCCGTCGGGCATGCGTCGAGCACGGCGATCGCGTACGTCTCCAACTGTCGGGAAATCGAGGCGTTCCTGCAGCTCCGCAGGTTGCGGGTGCGAGACGGTTTGCAGAGGAGCTTGGTTAAGCACGAAGTTGAGCGTGCGTTGGGCGCGTTCCTCACGTACCTCAGTAGTGGTTGGGAAAGCTAGATGCTCCCCGCCTTGCTGCCCCGGAGGTTCTGGGTGCGACCCGATTTGCACTGGAGCTTGGTTAAGCACGAAGTTAAGCGTGCGTTGAGCGCGGTCTTCGGACCTTTGCTCTGGCGGCCAGCGTGCTCGCGTTAGTCGCATTTCAGCGTCCGGAACGCGTAGACCGCGTAGAGTGTCCTCTCTTGCTGCCTCTCTTCTGCTGCGTGTTCGAAGAGAGAGCGGTCTGGGCTCACCTGAGACGAAACCGGCTTAAGGTCTGATGGCTCCATTTCGATGACGACTACGATGGGAGGCCACCGGCGCCTGGATCGAGACGAAGGGCAGCGGCGAGGCTTAGCGGCGTCCGATTCGTCCGGGAGCTGCCGATCATCGCTTTTTACTGTTCCGATTCCTTGGCGCGCGTTGATGTAGCGGCAACTCCTCGCACAGATGACAGACGGCGACAACACTATAAAAACTTAGCTTTAATGTATGTCAACCATCGTAAAAAACGCGGTGCTGCCACAATGATGCAACACCGACGGGACAGGCAGCGAAAAAGATAGTGAGAAGAGAACGCGGACTTCTGGGCGTACAATGTTGCTTGGCTAGAACAGCGAAACCGAAACTTGTAACAGAAACCGCAATTGCGCTGGTTTTAACACATGGTTCCGACACAATGCAAATTTGAAAATAATACGTTTAAGAGAGCAAAGTTGTATAAGTGAGCCCGCATAGCCTACAGAAGTACTAGTTTGAGCAAGGACGGCTAACAGCCTTGCTCAAACACGGCAAACGGAACTGCTGTGTTCGAGCACAGTCACGACTGGCTGTTCTTAGTGACAACTCGCATGCAAATAGTGTTGCAGCACCACGATCTCAGCTTTCACTACCGCCGCCCTACGCACTCTTAACTGACCTTCAAAGTAGAGCCGGTATAATGTAATGTGATGAACAACAATTGTGGATTACTGGTTAAAATGCTGTGTATATACCATACAATACAATTTATTCGCCTAATTTTCATACACATGAACCTGCTGGTCAGCTTAAGCACTTACATAGCGTTTGTCGGCTGACCTGGCAGTTGGTGGATACATCAGCAGAGACAAAGGCTCAATGATACGCAACACAAAGATTAAATAGCAGGATCTCGTCCTGGGCGACATAGAAACAATAATAATGAAAAAAATATGAAACTGCAAAAGCAAGTATAGCTTGACAAGCACCGATAAGTAGGCCAGAAACATGAAGTAAAATAGAAATGCAATGGATCATGAAAGCCATACAGGAATGTCATTATTGCATTGTTTCTAAGCGTCACTTTCTTATATTTTCCCCGGTGTTTTTTTCTTTTTTCAATATTGCATAGATTGTCGCTGAGATCATTAAATACTACAGGGACATAATACTTCCTAGTTTTTTACCGTAGTTTGTGAACACTCTTGGCTTAACGCATCTTTCCGTTTTTCTCGGTGTCACTTCTTTGTGGGCAGCTACCCTGAAATCTCTTCACTAACTTCTTGTTAGTGAAGCTTGCTTCACTCGATGCGTTATCGATGCTTCTTTCCGTTGCCTGTTTTCACCGACGCTTATGTTATCTGATTGCATGAGCGACGCGAATTGTCTAGAACTTTCTGGAAGACACGCGCGTACCAGGGATTATTCTGGAACCTTCGATGACTCAGGTATAAAAGCCGACGCGTTTTGCCGCTGATCAGATTTTCGACGATCGCCGACTGTGTTCGCCGCTATCGTTGTGCTTTGAGTGTAGCTTGCTTTTGTGGCCACAGGTTCGCCCAATAACAACCAGTTTCGTCATACACAGTTTTGCGACTGTTTTATTTACCGTCACTACTACGTGACATCTGGTGGAGGTGCTAGTTCGTCCATGCACCGAACGCCCCCGCAAAGCCGCGACCCAAGCCCGAAACCGGAGGACGAGACCAACGTCGCCAAGGGCCAGCGAGCTAGCCGTAGGCAGCAAGGACTTGTGCCGGAGTTCAGACTTCTCCCCGAAAAGACCACCGCAATCAGGGCCAAGTCACGACCAGAATGGCAGCACCAGCGTCCCCCATCCTGCTGCAGCAACCTCGGGAGCCACCGACTTGTCGTGGATCATCGGCTGAAGACCCTGAAACCTGGCTGGAGACATACGAAAGGACCGCGACGTTCAACAAATGGAGCGACGACGACAAGCTGCGCCATGTTTATTTTTCATTGGATGATGCTGCTCGGACCTGGTTTGAGAACAGAGAGACCACCCTAGTGACGTGGGACCTATTTCGTGAGAACTTCGTGAGGACCTTCACGAATGTCGTGCGAAAAGAAAGAGCCGAAGTTTATTAGAAACCAGAGTGCAATTGCCGAACGAGAACATCGCGATCTTCACGGAGGAGATGACTCGCCTCTTTCGCCACGCCGACCCCGATATGTCTGAGGAAAAGAAAGTTCGGTTCTTGATGCGGGGTGTCAAAGAGCAAATATTCGCCGGATTGATGCGCAACCCGCCCAAGAGTGTCGCCGAATTTCTTTCCGAGGCCACAACGATCGAGAAGACGCTTGAAATGCGCGCTAGGCAATACAACCGCCGTGCCCTGACCAACTACGCCGATGCTCAAGCACTAGGCGCCGACGACCTGCGCGAGACCATCAGAGCAGTCGTTCGCGAGGAGCTGCAGAAGCTCTTTCCCGGGTCGCAGCCTGAAGTGGCATCTATCGCCGACGTCGTCAAAGAAGTTCAGCGCTCACTTGGAGATCCCGATGTGCAGCCGCAATCGCCACAAACCCAGCCTGAAGCGCTGACCTACGCCGCCGTTGCCCGTCGTCAAGGCCTCCCTTCACGCTCGCGCCAGGGCGCCGTAATGCCGCAGTTCCGTCGTCCACCGCCGCCGCCGCCGCCAGCACGCCCGCCCGTCGCCCAGCATAGCTACCCAAGAAAGACAGACCGACCACCGCCCGCTCTGCTATCACTGCGGGGAAGCCGGCCATGTCTACCGCCGATGCCCATACCGCGAGATGGCCTACGAGGGTTCCTCGTCAACGCGCCGCGTCCCGATCGAGGTCAACGACCGCGCGACATCGCCGACTACCTCGCCGGAGCCCAGTGTCAACCACGACGATCCTCACGCTCGCCGTCACCAGGCCGCTACATCTCGCCGCTTCGCCGTCAGTACAACGGTCCCACCCGGGGCCGATCTCCAGCCCTTACCCGGGAAACTAAACGCAGCAACCGATGGAGGTGCGGTTGCTGTACGACGCAATGCCGAAGATCCTCCGACGCCGCGGACGACGACGATTCGCTATTCATCACGACGAGGTATCAGCACGCCGCCTAGCAACAGCCTTGACAGCACTTCGCCGCCGAAAGAAGACCTCTCCCGACGCGACGTAGCAGCAGCAGAGCAAGCCGACGCAGCCGTGATCCGACGCCACGAATTAACCGCAACGCCAGACGCCGGTCTACCGATCTAGACGTGCTCATCGATGGCCATACGTCACCGCTCTCGTCGACACTGGCGCCGACTATTCCGTCTTCAGTGGCGCGTTCGCCGCCAAGCTGAAGAAGGGAAAACAGCCTGGCAAGGACCCGATATCCGGACAGCGGGAGGCACCTAATAACGCCGGCTGGAATCGGCACAGCGCGAGTCGCGGTAAACAACCGCACTTACCCGGCGAGCTTCGTAATCCTGCAGCACTGCTCCAGGGATGTCATCCTAGGCATGGACTTTCTAAATCAACACGGTGCAGTCATCGACTTAAGGTCCAAGTCAATAACCTTTCAACGCACAACGCGATACCACCGGCTACAAGAAGAACGGGGGTTGACTTCGAGGCTGAAAATTTCGCCTTATATTCAAATAAACACGGTATATTTCAGACCAAATTTGTCGCTCCAACAAACGTCGCATTACATTGCATTTACATTCGAGATCGACCACACTTTCACATGCCCCGCACGCAAACTGTTGCAGACCTCCTTTTAAAGGCTTCGCAGTGAAAAAAAAGGCTTATTGACAATATATACATGGCTTACGTCACATTTAAATACATTTAATGTTGTTTAAAAATAGACATCTGGATGCTCCAGATGGTCTAGAATACTTCACATGTTTTAAGCGGTTGAAAAAATGTTCCGAATGGACAAATAATATATTCACCTAATTCGAGACATAAAATACGTAAGTAGGCTGCTTAGATGTGTGGCATTCATAATGAATGGCTGAGCATAATTTATCAGCTCCGTGTGTTCGCTCAGCAACTGGCGCTCCTGCACTGCAACCGCACCTGCCCTGTCGCAAATACATATCCGGAATGATGCTCTCTTCCATCGTTCTCTCTCCTTTCATCCACCAATAAGTGTTCTTATCCCTTACATATCTGAAAAGAAAGACTAATATTCTACACAGTTGCTTTTGAGCCTGGGAAGCTGTGTTTTAATGTGCTCCTTTGAGCGAGGAAGCAAGTCCAAGTTAACCCAATAATTACTGGTTACGGCCCTGTTCGTATGTATACCTAGTACAGTGCGGCCCCGATAAGACAATTAGCAATGTCTTGATACGGAGGTGGAATTCTTCATGTATTTGCAAGGGGTGTAGATGCATTAACATCAAATGTTCCGTTTCGTATTTAAGGTAAGAAAAAAGCACTCTAGCTCCGTTGGTATAGCGTCAAAAAGGAAAACGACGTACGTCGAAACACGTTCTTCACTGTCGCAACATTTCGGCTTGTGTGCCAGCCTTCGTCATAGAGCAATATATGCATTATGGTGCATAAAGCCATGCACTGGCGGAATTCCACGTTGCACGGTGGCGGTCCCATAAGATATTTAAAGTTTCTTTCCTTATGCCGTGGTCTCACTGTTGCTCCCGAGGGCAATTATGCTAGGTGTTATAATACTGGAGTTATGAAGAGTGATGGAGTCCTAATCGATAGACTGCATGTGGTGTGTATATAGTACTTTTCTCTACTCTTTTCCCAATCAAGAAAACAATTCCGCCTCCATTCCACCCTGTGAAACTGGATGTACAGCGAAGCTGGTGTGGACGTTAGACAAGTACCACCAACCCAACTGACGTTAGACGACGTTACACAAGCACCACTACCACAAGCGATGCACATCATGCGCACACGATGATGATGATGATGGTTTATTGGCATCCCCTTTGAAACGGGGCGGCGACAAATAGTCACCTAGCCTGCTTGATTTAATCACGTATACTATACATGTTCTTTATCTAGCATTATTGTATACCTCTCATTATTTTTATTTTTCAAAAATTTACATTGTACCGCTGCCTATGATTTTAAGAGATCAGGTCGTATCCATCTTTTCCCTGCTTTTTTTCCACCAGTACTCTAATCGTCTCTTGCTGATATCTACGGCTGATCTGTTTGTTTCCTTCCACTTTAAACCCAAGCGCTTCTGGGAGTTGCACGTTACCTAAGGTTCTCGCTGGGTGGATCCCGTCGCATTCCATTAGGATGTGCTGAGTGGTCTCTGGATCTTTACTGCAGCATACACATGTCTCATCTAGTTCCGAATATTTGTTCCGATATGTTTTCGTCCTTAGGCAACCGGCTCGAGCCTCAAATAGAAAGGCACTGCCCTTTGTGTTATCGTACAGATTTTCCCTTCTAATTTCTTTCTTCTCATTCTTGTAAATATCCATTGTCCTTTTCGTTTCCATTCTTTGCATCCAATTCACGGTCTCTATTTCTCTCACTTTCTTCTTGATGACCCCTGGTTGCCTATTTACAGTTTCGATTATCCTGTACTTGGTTGCCAACTTCCTTGACCTCTTCCTCCATTCTGTGTCCACGCTTTTCATGTAGAGATACTTGTGCACTTTAGCCACCCATTTATTTTCATCCATGTTCCTGAGCCTTTCTTCAAAACTAATTTTGCTTTGTCCTTCACTGACTTCAAAAGAGGCCCAACCCATGTCACCATGCACTGCCTCATTTGTCGTATTACCGTGTGCTCCCAAAGCCAACCGGCCTACTGATCTTTGGTTAACTTCCAAACCCGCCAATATATCCGATTTTAAGCATATAATGGCATTTGCGAATGTTAGCGCTGGCACCATTACTCCTTTCCAGATTCCACGCACCACCTCATACTTATTGTGGCCCCACAGTGCTCTGTGTTTCATTATTGCTGCATTCCGCTTCCCCTTTATTTTCAGATTATCTTGGTGGTTGCTTGAGTAATTCTTTCCTTCGTTTATGTGTACGCCGAGGTACTTATATTGCTTCACTATGGGTATTACTTGCTGTTGAATTGACACCACGAAGTTACTCGCGTGTTCATTAAAGGTCATAATCCCCGATTTCTCTGTGCTAAACTTAAGGCCTAGATTTGTCGCTGCGTTCCCACAGATATTCGCAAGTATTATTTTTATTGTCCGCTAGTAGCACAATGTCGTCTGCGTACATCAGTCCAGGGACCTTCTGTTGCACCATTTGTCCATTACGCATGTAGGATAAATCAAAACCTAATTCGCTGTTTTCCAGTCGTCTTTCTATGCAATTGACGTAAAGCGTGAACAACAATGGTGACAGAGGGCATCCTTGCTTCAATCCTTGGTGAATTCCCACCATTTCATTTCCTTTTCGGCCTTCCCATGCCACTTGTACTTGGTTGTCTCCATATATCTCCCTCAGCAGCTCCACGAAATCGTCATCTATGCCTTCGTATTGAAGAATATCCCACAACAATTCCCTGTCTACGTTGTCATAAGCTCCTTTAATATCTAGAAATGCTATCCATAAAGGTCTTTTCTGAGCTACTGAAATCTCTATGCACTGAGTTAGTACAAACATATTGTCTACTAAGCGTCTGCCTGGCCTGAACCCATTCTGTAGTCCCCCAATACACCGTTTTCCTCCACCCACTTCGACAGTTCTAATTTTATGGCTTGCATTGCCATACAGGTACATGTGCGGAAGTGCAGCATACATCCTCATTCTTGTAGGCCCCCCGCCTATCGCAAATGCGTTATTGAACTAATTGAATTTCTCAAAGTAAAACGCACCGGAAAATTCGTAAAGTACGTCATACACACAGCCTACAGATAGTATGGGATTCTAATTCGAATACACAAGAAAACATAATTATGTTATGTGGAAGCTCAAACTCAGACGCCTTTTCCAGCTGCTGTTTTTTGGGTGAGCATGCCACGAAAAATCCCGACCAACTAGAGGCTAACAGCTTTGCTGTAAAAGCGCTATTTCAGTTAGGCCATCCTGAAATGCATTGAAAACACAGTGGGCCAACATAAATATTGAGATATACACGAACTGACCAACACTACGGATAGCAAAACAGATTTATTGCCAATTGGCTCTATATATAGTGTGTTGCTATATGACCAAATAAAATAAAATGAAGATAAGATAAACTAAGATGCAGCTAAAAAGTGGCACCCATAAAATTGTTTGGCTCAAAATTTTTTCAGTGTCATGCGTCAACAAGTCAGTCAACTTTGTACAACTGTGCATATGACAATACCTAAATAACACTACTGGGGTGCTATGCAGGATGCGCCGAGTTTCTCGTTCGCCCGAGTTTTACCCGAGTTTGCTCGATGGCAGTCAGTGAACGAAGATAGCAAGGAACGTGCAATAACAGCAGGCAAAAATAAATGTCGAGATAAAGCCGCGTATGACAACATGAGCGCACCCTGCGCTGCACAGTGCTTTCGCGCTTCAAGCACAGAGGACTGCGCAACAAAACGCGCCAACGCCGCGTATTGTTATCAACGTATTGCAATTTAGCAATACCGTCACTGTCCCGCTGTCTATATGTACACTTACCGTGAACCGCTTGCCACGCCTTTCTCGGGCGCGTCAAGTGCGTGCCTCCTCTTTCGAGCATTATCTTTCTATCCTCCGTCGAATGCGAACAGGGCACATGCGGTGCATTCTTGAACCTACACTTTCCCTCAATCGGATACATTGAAATACAGCAAATGAAATAACTAACATTTTATTTCTTAAAGTATCGGTTTTTCATTTTGAATGCTATAAGTTTGTGATGACAAACCGACATCGAGTGAATTATTAAAGTTTGCACTTTTTTGCCGCGAGTGGCGACAGTGAGGCGAAAGCTTACAAGCGGATACATTCAGAGGTTCGCACGCACGAGGGAGGTTATTCGATGAGCAGTCGCCAGGGGCGCTGCAGTGCTATTCTCGATAAAATCAATGCGATAATGACGCATAAAGTCAGTCATGACAATGATCTGTCCATTCCCAGTCTATTAGAGGTATAGAATAAATGGTCACGGCCTATGATGAAACACAACTGTATTTACATTATGTACAGTAATTGAATCGAATGTTGTCCATGGCGGACGCTGTCTCTTTCTTCCACTTTGTCGTCTTCTCCGTGCGTCCGTGCTCCCGCGTGCCTTTCAGTTGGCTTCTTTTTCTCTAGCTCGTCGAAGAAGGGTAAATATTCAATATCCTCCGCCCCCGGAAAGGCGCGCAGTTTGAGTCTGTTACAGAGAAGAAAGTTCAATTGGGTACAGAAGTTGGACGGGTCGGCGTATTACAGAGCCGTTTGGAAGCTTCACCGAACAAGTTCTGATATTTTCATCACGTCCTCGATGTACTTCTTGGATTCGTCCCGTCTTCCATAGTTGTCGTGGTGCATTTTCTTCGTAAAGAAGCACAAGATCACCAGCTTTCAGATTGTTCGAGGCTTGAACATTGGCATAGTGCGCTGAGCGCAGGCTAAGAAGATATTCTCTCCTCCATCTTCTCCAAAAGTGCTCCAGTAACTGCTTGCGATGAAGCCACTTTCTTGTGACCGTAGATCTTGACCCTGAAGTATCGACATCTTCGTTATGGTAAGGAAGGCTTGTTAGCCGTTTACCGGTTAAGAAATGAGCCGGAGTAAGTATTTCCACTTCTGCTGTTCACGTTGACAAGTAAGTGAGGGGCCTGGAGTTTACTACTGCCTCTACCTCATACAATACCGTCGTTAATTCTTCTGGCGTAAGTTTTGCCTTGCCAAGGATCTTCCGGAGGCTGGTTTTCACAGTTCTTATCAATCTCTCCCAGAAGCCGCCCCACCATGCAGCTCTTTCTGCGATGAACTTTCATTCTATTCTTCTTTGAGAGCAATAGTCTTGTAGCTCTCCACTGAACAATACTCTTGCCAAGGAGGCGATTTCCTTTGACGCTTTCTTGAAAGCCTGCGCGTTGTCGGTGTATATTACGTCGGGCAATCCACGACGCGATAAAAATCGCCGAAACGTGAGCAGGAAACTTTCTGCTGACAGTCCGGTGGTTAATTCAAGGTGTACTGCTCTTGTAACGGCACAAGTAAATAACACTATGTAGACCTTCGACGTACTGTCTTTCATATATAGAGGTCCAGCAAAATCGATTGCAACCGCTTGAAAAGGATCAGATCGGCGTACTCGTTCACTTGGTAATGGTGCAACAGGTGCGCTGCTGGGCTTTAAGCGTGTCTTGATGCAAGCGTTGCATCCTCTGATGACTTTCTTTACAGTTTGTCTTCCGCGGGGTACCCAAAATTTCTCTCTAAGCTCGGCGAGGGTATCTAGCAGACCACCGTGGAGTGTACGCTTATGGCAGTCTCTTATGACAAGTTTTGTCAGTTGGTGAAGCGGAGACAACAAAATAGGATGTTTAACTTCCTCCGCTTCCTGTAAAAATTGCAGTCGTCCACTTACACGCAACCGTCCTTCCATTTTTACGCTAATCTGTGGAAAGGCTTTCTCTATGTCAGCCGTCATAGCAATACGGTTCATACGAAAATGTATGAGAATAGCAACCAAGTAGGCTAGTAGCTTTGGTTCTTTCTCGAGATGTTCATTGAGAGACGATGAATCAGGATCGTGAGAGGATGCGTCAAAAACTACTCGTACTCGAGTAGTTGTAGACTCGCTTCGCACAACGGCGTGATACGGCATGTAGTAGAGCTTAGAGGGTTGCGCCTCAATTTGGCTAGGTACTCTCTCGGCGTGACCCATCTTCATATAGTTCCTGATAGTGGTATCATATTCTATGGCAAACTCTGGATTGTTCTTCATTTTCTTTCCGAGACACATCAGTCGCTTCCGTGCTTGCAATCGGTTATATTCTAGTTGTCCACAGCTTTCTTTCCACGGAAGGGCTACTTGGTAGCGACCGTTGACGAAGGCGATATCGTGATCGAAATTTTCTAGCACCATATTAGGTTCCTTATTTGGAGTGTTGTCGACTGGCGTAATCCCGATGCTCTCTAACTCCCACAACTTCCGAAGTAGATGGTCGATAGAGTCGGTCGATGCACTTACTCGCAATACGCATGCGTTGAGTGCTGCTTCCAAAGAGGTGTTGAACGAAAGTGGTCCTTGTAACATCCAGCCAAATGCAGAACCCAGCGCCACCAAATCTGCCTGGGCGTGGTATCGTTTCATTTCTCCGGACATGAATTGCCATAGCTGGTCAGCACCAATTAAAAGGCTAATACCAGGAACAGCCGCCATGCCTGGTAACAGCTTATCTGCAATGAGGTGTCCGTCGCTTTCAATGGTTGTAACAAAGTCATGCTCGAGTGGTACTTGAACAACATCCTTGCAGACGAATGGTACTTCAATGGCCTGCAACAGGCATTCCCGATTGTCATACTGACTGCGAAGTTTTAGTTCGACAAGGCGATGATGGACGGTAACCGAGCTTGTCTGTCCAAAAGTATTCAGCTGTAAATTCACCGATCCCAGTTCTTTCAAGCCAAGTGTCTTGGATACGTCTTCACGAATGAACGTGCGTTGGCTTCCACTGTCTACAATTCCACGAATGTAGGCCCTCTGCTTTTTTCCGATGATCCATGCCCGAAATGTCTGCATTAAAACCTCAGCATCCACGAACGAACGAGAGCTGGTATGAAGACTGTTCGCGGTTACGGGTCTTTCTTGTTTCGTCTTCTTAGGTTTCCACTTGGGATTGCACATTGAGGAGACGTGTCTTCCTCCGCATGTTCCACACTTGATTTTTCGATAACAGTTTTTGGCAAGATGTCCTCTCACGGTGCATCGATAACATCGGTTCTCTGTAGCCAATTTCTTCAACTTTTCTTCATGGTTCATGACGCTGTCACAAATTGGAGTTGAGTGCTTTGAAGACCCACAGAAGAGACAGTCCTTGTCTATAACTTTCGAGGAAGATTGCAGGACAGCTGCTGTTGGTAAGGTCGAGTGCAAGTTTCTTCTCTCCTCCGGTGGTTTAGCGCATTTCTTTCCTTTAAAGTCATGAACTCCACTTCTTTCTCGGCTTTCAACTTCCACGCGACGATAGGTCAAGAGTTCTTGCAACTCCTCATCGGCTGTCGCTGTCGTTGAGTCTTGTTGTTGTACAGAGCCTGAACTGTCGATAGCAGACGGTGATGACTTTGAACTGGCTTCTTTTCGGTAATAGCCAATGACAATGTCTGCTGGCAATGCCTTCAATAGAATGTCCGTCATCATAGTTGCATAGCTTGCAGGACTGACGTTTAGACCTTTCATGCCTCTAATATGGCATTGCACATAATCCAATAGCCTTCGAAGACTGTATACATCTTCTGAGGAAGCAACTGATGGTAGTGTGCGCAGACGGCGTAGATGCTCCTGCACAATGCGACGCTTATCGCCAAAACGACTCTTTAGAATTTCGATGGCGTCGTCGTAGCACTCGCCTGTCGCTTGAAGACCAGAAATTGAAGCTGCTGCTGCACCGTTCAGAAGATTCTTCAGATATTGAAATCGTTCTCCTTTCGTCAGCTTTTCGTTTTCATGCACAGATGCCTTGAATTGCTCCCAAAAAGCAGGCCAGTGACAAAGCTGTCCGTCGAATGTCTGCAACTGTAGAATTGGAAGCTGGATTGACTTGCGCAGCGCGCGATCATCGAGTGCATTTGATGAACCTGCAGCTGCGTAATGGGAAGTCATAGAACACTGATTTTGACGGAGTAGCCACTCCCGAGCCTTCAGCTCCCCCAACATTCCTCGCGCAGCATCTTGATAAGTCAACACAGTTTCAAATTCTGTCGCGAACTCGTCCTCAGGGATAGCTTCTTCGAGATCGGCGTTAAGCTTGTCCAAGTCCTCATTATTTGCGTGTAGTCGTTCGATCAAAGAGGAAATCTTTGCACTGTCAGCGCTTTCAATCACGGCTTTCGCTTCATTGATGAGACGGGTATTCATTTGGCGTCGCGCCGTTCGCTTTTCTTTAAGGACCTTGAGGCGATTCATCTTGTGTTTCAACAATGTGTGACCTCGCTCACCTTCCCAGATGAATGCTGAGTAGGCGTCTTATCACGGCGAAGGGTAACGGCGGATGGTCCGGTTCGGTCGTACCGGCTGGCTTTCGGAGGAGGTTTCCGCTGTCCCTACGACGTGCTGTCTTCGCTTTCAAAGTTCCCGATGAGCACTCCAGGCGTGTAGAGTCCCAGCGAGCACTCCCGGGTTTCGGCACGAGAATATAGAATAAATGGTCACGGCCTATGATGAAACACAACTGTTTTCATCAGTTTTCACAGTTACACGGTACCACTGCACTGCACGGGCAGAGAGGCGAAGGAATTTACTTCACCAACACGGACCGCCTCGGCCGTCCGAGCAACCACCTCTCCAGGCGGCCAATGATTTGGCTCACGTACTGCCTGAGCCAAAGCGTAGACGTATGGCTGTTGAAGGAGATCACCGGCGACTTGTTTCGTCTATCGGAGCACGCCATCGCCATCGCCGACTCCCGTGAGGTCGCGACGGATGACCTGCTGGCGCGACCTCCACTCGATGACCCCGGGAAGATAGCGCAAATTCACGAGTGCCTTCTTCGCGGCGAGCAAAAGTACAATCGAGGCCGCCTAATCTCGGGTGACAACTTGCCGCCGAGCCGCCAAAATTACGGCGGTGTTAAAGATGGTGGCCCATGGGTCTTCGGCATGTTCTGCGCGACCAGAGAAGTACTCGACTTTCAAGGTCGACCGACGAAAGGCGGTGATGCTAGGCGCCATTATAGCTGCCAATGTTCAAATTAGAACGCATATTCATAGTGACGAATTGGCCGCATACAAATATATCACAAATTTAGTGGATGCTAACGGGGCTATGCCTCAATCTGCATTGGGAGATAGACAACCACAGCGTGAACTTTGCGGACCCCATCACGGGCGTTCACACGCAAAAAAAAGTTATTGTCAAAAAGTGAAGCGCCACCACGTCAGCGATGGGTACAGGGTAACTGCACCGATGCTGGAGTCCCACTTGGGATGGATGGGGTGGCACTCAACGGCCACGTGCGCTGCAAAGACACTTTCTTGCGTTTGTTAGAAACCACGGATCGCTCCGGATACCCAGTATAAAGACTCTTTCATGCGGTTGTTAGAAGCCATCGCTCGACGCTTGCCAGCACGAAGGTGCATTGCAAAGTAAAAGAAAATAAAGCGTAGTTTTCTGACCCTTGTATGAGTGCTTTCCGGCATACATGAGTGCTTACACGGTAAGCGCGCGGCAAACCACGTCTGCGCTAGCCGACACTCACTTCGTCTCGCAGCCTTACTTTAGCGCGAGCAACGAGCAATCTGTTAAAAGCACAGTGTGAAAACCAGGCGCACACCAATTTGTGCTCGGAAATGGGAGCGCAAGCACGTAGCGAGCCGCACCAATCCAATCCATAGTAAAGAGAAGAGCAACGAGCGATCTGTTGAAACCCCAGTGAGAAAACCAAGCTCACACCAACGGTGCTCGGAAATCCTAGCACAAGTACGTAGCGAGCCGCGCCAATCCAATCCAGAGAAGAAAAGAGGAGGGTGAGCGTCCCCTCGTGGTATAACGTGAAACGTATTATGCTACAAATTAGTCCAATACACATTCAGTGTACATCTTGTAAACGTTAAAATGCTTATAAGCCACATTAATGTCAGTAATATTATTGTATTAAATGCATTTATTTTATAAGTTGCTTGAGCCTGTAATGCACCCGGTGGAACGACAAACAAGTGAAAGAAGGCACAACCATGCACCGACCGTATGATCACGTGAGCCCAAGTTTGTCGACCGCCCATATGGCAACGCCCAAGCGTTGATAGCCACCCAAAGTGAATCTAGAGAAACCAATGAAACTGCAGGCGTGCCGACGGACAAACTTTGTCTTGTTACCATTAGTTCTTTCATCTTGGGGCGTCGCCAGAGCTCGTGAAGATCCCGAGTTTCGCCAAACTCGGCGCATCCTGCATAGCACCCCTGTTTCTCATTTTGCACCTATTTTATGCGTGTGTTTACCCAGCTTTAATTGAGCTTAATAGAAGATATGTAAGAACACGTTTTCTTGTGTATGTGTGTTGTGTGTGTGTGTGTGTGTTTATTGCCATAAATTATGCGATTGTGTTTAATGATATTCGGTTTCGTTTCATATCTCCTCAAACTATTATGTTCAAGAAACAATTCCTCATTTATGTGAACTCTGAGTTTTCGCACTCCTCCTGTATAAGAACCTAGCGATCACGCAGTGTTGCCATGTCCGACGAGGCGGCGTAGCCAAAATCTAAAGAAGTTGTAGCCCAAATGTAGCCAAACACAAAAAGCGCAAAAAAATTCGTAGCCAAATATATGCATTTTTATTTGCAGTTTTATTTGTGTGTACATTTTCACATTCGACTACGGCAACGCTTCTTTGCAGAGCCCGTCGTAACAAAATTTCCATGCCGCCGTGACAGTCGGCCCTTGACATCAACAACAGCGACATCATGCTTGCACAGAAACATGCGTTTTCCCGCAGCTCGGCTGGACCCAGTGAACAATAGAAGGCCGCACCCACGTGACCCTGCGTTCCCGGATGTTGGTTCTCTAAGTTGGTCTCCAACTACCCCTAGAGCGCCACAAAGTACCTAGTGTGTCACGTGATTAGGGAGGTTCTTTCCCTGTGCTGTGGGCCATTCAACGACCCATGTGCTCGCAATGACACGAAACCACGTGCTTGCAACGCCGCGGGGGCATCTATAAATACGACTGCTCGCCGTTCTCTTGTTCTTGCCTACTCCGCTTCGGAATGGCGCAGGTCTGCCATCGAGCTGCCATCGGCAATGACGATCGTCGCTGTGAATTTTGCAGCAAACTATTCACGCAGAGGAAGAACATACTGCAACACATCAGGAACATCCACAAAGTGGCCATGGATGTCAAGAAATTAGTGAAATGCGACGTATGTGGCACCGCCGTGCCTACAATGGAGAAGTATTCGGAGCACCACATCGCTGCTCACAACTTCGACGCTGAGTACGCGCACATGGCGTTCCGGAACGATAAGGGTGAGAAACAGTTAAATTTATTTTTTAAATTTCTTGTTGCGCAATATGCCCCAAAAAGCAATTGCTTATGCCTCGCGCTTTTGTTTTCTCCCACTGTTTCGCGAAGAACAGCTTTTCCGCAGGTGCCTAATCAATTCCCATGGTGTATTTAGAAGTTTGTATCCTCATTAAATATAAATTTTGTTTGTCCAATTCAGCTAGTTAGTCATGTGTGCGCGCTTTCCGCGGTACACTACATGACATACGTTTGGCATGCTCTGCTTACGGCATTCCTGCACATCACGTACAGTTGTCACCAGCTCATGGTCGCCCGGCGTATTGTGGCAAAATTCTTTAATAGTGCATTTCATAGAAGAGAGCGAAGTTTCATGCGCGCACAATTTTTTTTCTTTAGCGAGAGGAGGAATTTGCTCTGCGTTCTGACGTTGCTCTGCACCACGTGCGTGCATGGCCTAGCCTTCGCCTCAGTGCAGGTCGCATTGTGGCAGTCAGGACCACACTTCAATTCCGGCTTTTTTGCAAAGCTCGTACATTTGTCAATGCCGCGACCATCTTGCATACTATGTGAAATTCACATGGTAGAGTCTTTTGCGTTAAGAGAGAAGCAAAGCAAATCTATTTCTGCCGTTTCCAAAACAAGTGCTTATTTATAAAAGTGTTCAAGAAATGTGACATTGATCAGATGTAATTAAAAAAAGTGCACTGGTGTATTTCATGTAGAATAGCATGGAACCTGACGTTTCTGCAATCATTGTTTTCACTGAGAGAAGGGATTCGCGCTGTTCTGACGTTGTTGTTGCTTCAAAACGAAGCTTGCACCATGTACTGTCAGTTCGTCTTCGTCTCATCATAATTGCATTTTGGTGGACGTACAATCCGATGCAATATTGAGGAAGGAGCGAGGATAGATCTGTTTCATATTTGTTTCTTTTTAAAACAAGACTACTATGTAAATTTTCTGAAGTTATGATGCATTGCAATATTAAATTCAATTTTAACTCAAATTTGAACGGGGTCAAGTTGAAGATGACGGATTAAAATAAATGCTACATTAGCCCATGCCCAAGGCCTTCGAAGTGATTATTTTGGTTTACATCACTCTCTCCCCAAAGTACTTCTGACTATCTAATGCTATTTTGTGCTTTGATTACAGAATTTCATGGATGGAAAGCAGAAGAAGAGGCTAGCCAGAACTGCTGGTTCGTTTTGCCTAGGGGTCTCAAAAAGCTGGCCAGTGGAGATACGAGGATCCACTATTACTGTAATAGATCAGGCGAGGCGAGGAAAAAGGAAGGTCATAATCGGGAGAAAAGTCAGGGAAGCTGCAGGTCTGGTAAGGTGTGTCTTTCATTTATTACTGTCACAAAGGAGGACAGCACTCAGAGTCGGACACCTGAAGGCACCACCATAAAAGTCAGGTATCAAAGAACCCATTATGGTCATAAAGCAGAAATTCAGCACTTGAGAATGAGTGACAAGGAAAAGATCAGCATAGCAGAGGACCTAGAACGGGGTGTGCCCATGAAAACCATCCTAAAACGAATAAGAACATCTGTTGCAGCCAAGCTGAGGCCAATGCATTTGGCAGAGCGCTCAACCCTGCATAACATCAAACGGCAGTTTAGCCTTGCTGCTCCTGAGCGTTGTCACGCTAATGATGCTGTCAGTGTAGACACGTGGGTGCTTGCAATGAAAGAAAAAGGTGAAGCACTTGTCCGCCTGTACAAGGTACAAGGTGCAGTGGACCCATGTGGTACATTTTCTTCAGCAGATTTTGCTCTTGTTCTGATGACAGAGCCTCAGAGGGAGCTACTAAAAGAATTGGGCCCTGCAGAAACTGTATGTCTTGACTCCACACATGGCACTACAGGGTACCAATTTGAGCTGAGCACTCTTCTGGTGTTGATGAAGTAAGATCAGGTGTACTTGTAGCTTATTTTATCTGCAACCGAATGAACGAGTTAACTCTTACAGCATTCTTTAAATGTCTGGAGTCTGCCATGGCCAAAAAAGTGGCTGCGAAGACATTTATGTCTGATGATGCCTCGCAATTCTACAAGGCATGATCCACCGTCATGGGTGCCCCCAAACAGAAACTTCTCTGTGCCTGGCATGTGGATAACAATTGGCGTAAGAAGTTACATGAGTGTGTGGAGAAGCAGCTGAGGCCATTTGCCTACCATAGGGTGCGGCTACTTTTAGAATTACCTGAGGAAGAGGAATTTAAAAACAATCTTGAAAAATTCCTTGCCGATGAGAAAGAAAAACTGAGACTTTGTGAAGTATTTCAGAGACCACTATGCAGTTAGGCCGCAAGAGTGGGTCCATTTCTTTAGGATTAACACAGGTGTCAACACAAACATGCACCTTGAGAGCATGCACAGGACGTTAAAGCATAGTATGCTGGATGGAAAGCAGAATAAGTGTGTTGACAAACTAATTTCTGCCCTCATGGACTTGACATATCATTTTTAATGAAAAGGCCAATCCAGATTATAAAAGGGGCAAAGGGTAAGAAGTTGAGCACAATTGCGAAGAACCACAGGTCTGGCAGTGACATGGCAGCATGTGCCAAATTGAACGAAGATGGCACATGGACTGTGCCATCTCAGTCTATTAAAGGGCTCCCGTATAAAGTGTCAAAAGTGGGAGATGGTGCTTGCTGTCCTTTGAGGTGCAAGGAATGCGCAGTGTGTGTGCATACTTACACGTGCTCTTGCCATGACGATCTTGTACACTGCACAGTGTGCAAGCACATTCACTGTGTTGTCATCGCTAATGCAATCGGCAGTGACAAGAGCCATGAGAGCTCACCCGAAGAATCACGCGACGCAAACCCGGCACTACACCTTGTGCAGAGTATAACAAAGCTGGAGGCAGCCAAAGCAGTGTGAAGCTAGGCACTCTTTACAGCGAAAACGGAGTCAGTCAGACAAGCAATATTAAATGGGGAAGTCTCTGAGGAAGTGGCAAAAAAAGGCAAACAAGTTGTTTGAGCCAGTCTTCGCGCTTGTTGAAAATGATCGAAAAAGAAAGATGCCAGACAATTCGAATGAACCGGCCAACAAAAAAGATGTGCACCAATTAAGATTTCACTCTACAAGAAACCCTAGATTGTCCCAGTCATCATCTAGCCTTTCTAGGCCCACTGGAGCTCAAAAGGAAGTCCTTAAACTGCAGCTTATGGACAGCAACATAGAAACTGAAGAGATAACCACGTCAGCAGGGCACGATTACTGGTAACAAGCCTGCAGAGCAGTGAGGAAGAGAGAAGTGGTGCAGTAGTGTTTTGCTGTCATGCCTTATTTGAGGGCTCGCATGCTAACAAGTCGTGACCATCTGTTCTTGTCTGTGGTGTGCAGCCATATGTCACAGCTGGTGGTACGTGTGTTAGAGCACGAGAGGTGCCTCCATGCTTGTTATATGAGCCCCTGGTAAGTATGTCTGTAGTGTAAATAAATGTAAGGAAGTGCATTTTATGGCGTGTCATGTTTCAATGTGCGAAAGCCTCCAAGGTGTTTTGCGACGTACAAATTCGTGTAACGCTTCTTAGCGCAGTGGTTATGGTGTTCCACTCCTGAGCTCGAGCTTGCGGGTTCAATCCTAGCCAAGGTGGCTGCATTTCAGTCGTAGTGAAATGCAACAAAAACACTGGTGTATTTAGATTCACGTGCACGTTACAGAACCCCAGGTGGTCAAAATTAATGCCAGAGTCCCACACCACGGCATGCCTCATAATTAGATCTAGATTTTGTGTTCAGTGTGATTTTTTTCACTGGCTATTTGAATAATCTTTCACTTTTCAGATTCCAAAAATAGAGGGTGCCTGCTGTGGTGTTGTATGCAGTCTGTGGAAAATTTGCTCTGGTCGTGAGCACTCAGTTAAAACTTCTCCATATTGGGCTGCGGCAGGCAGGTGTCATAATGATTGAAAAGACGATGCAGAAAACTTTAGGACACTTTATATATTAAATCGGTTATATATAGCATCTCTTATGGTGCATCTCTAACTTGAGTAGGCATAACAATTGGCAATGCTTGCTTATACATGTTTAAATGATTTTTTTCCCTTTTTATCGGTACTACTTCTTGGAAGAATAACCCACAACAGTGCCCCTACCTTCTCCTACACTGTCTCCCCATGTCTTTCCTACACTTCAACTTTCCTCACTCGACGCACTTATTCTCCTCGTCATCCCACATTGAGGGTGCAGGAGAGTGAGCTAAATGTACATAAACTCTGCTGAGGAGAGCACTTAATTGCGACACTGACGAAGACACAAATCTTTGTTGAAGTGTTTGCTCCAGCTACATTCCTCTTCCAAATACTGTTTATCACTTCAAGCCTTCATATTACTGTGAGCTTCTGTCTTGTTTATCAACAGCCGTAACTGTTGGACAAATAAAGTTTATTCCTATCCTATCCTGTCTTGTTTAACAGTTCTAACGGTCATACTATTTATTACTGTCAATAACCAGCATACATTTAGCACTGCAACGTGCTGTTTACAAGCTGTGCTAGTTTCCACTTCCCTTGTGATAACTACTCCTTTATGAAAAACTTTCAAATATTGCCAATGATGACCACTGCCTTGACAACCACCATAAGTGTTAATGTCGGCATGGGACTGAGGCTTTTCCGTGAAAAGAAAAGCTTTCTCTTGCTTATATTACGTGACTGACACAGTTTTTCTGTAATTGTAATTGATTTGTCGACTGCACTGCGAAGTGTTTGTTTCTGTGAATATGTTGTCATGAGTAAGTGGCCGGAGGCGAAATAAAAGAAGACGAGGACGATGTGAGCGGAGCGTTCTGAACGGCGCGAGCGCGCGAGGCGCGTGACCCGAGGCGTGATCGAAGGAGAAACGGCGTTGTCTGAGGATTATCGACGTGGTTCCGGGCCAGGAAGGTCGCATCGCCAGCACCGCACTGGCGACGGGAGACTTGGGGGTCTGGCCGAGTCCGTGACGTTGGCCGTCCATGGTGTGGCCGTCGACCTCGGCAAGTTCGAGTGAGGCTCCTGGACCGGCTGCAGCCTCTCACGGCAGAACCGGGCACCCCAGAAAGGACCCCTCTTCCAAGGCAGACCGGCACGCTCGATGATCCCCGGAACGCCACGTCGGCTCTCGGGAAAGGAGCGAGACGGAAGCAGCGGCCGAGGACGTCGCTAGGCCTAACCCGTCACCTCTCCCGGCCACGTCAGCAACAGCGACCGGGTTACCCAGGCTTCCGAAACGAGCCAGTTGAAAGACCGACTTCTATGCAGCAACGTTTATGCGAAGATCGGCGAAACGGCCACATGGAAAAGGATTCTACGAGATTCCGGCCGGAAAGATACGAGCAACCCCATCGACGAACTTTGTAAGAACGACTTTCTTCTATCGTCACTACAGTAGGCCAGTGATGCCAGACTTTGGGGTAGGAAGGGCCTAAGACTAACGGAGGCGAAGTTAAGGATATTTATTGATTCATTAGGTTGTACATTTTTGTTAACATTTATTTATGCATTGTGTTCTAGTTCAGGGTGTTTTTGGGTTTTTGGTTTGAGGTTTTTGAGTTAGCGTGTAAATAAAATCTGTTTGCTGTGTCGCCATCCGTCTTCCCTCTCCATCTCTCATAACACCCGCACGCCCCCGAGATCAGTGACAACAAAAAACATCACATGTGTGCTGGCCTGATTCCTCTTGTTCATGCATTTCAGATCTTGTGCTATGAGATGAGGAGGTGTAAAGTAAAACCTCGCTGTAGATTTCAGAATTGACTGCTTCTAAGGAACCACTCAAAGGTTGGAGATGAAGCATTACATGCAACTTGAACCAAGTGTCTGAACACAGCGATTGAAAGTTGTTTTGTCATGAGCGAGGGTGTCTACAATGTAACCACTTTTAAATAAAAGTTTGTTGCAAAAGTGTTGCTCAACTGTGTGTTCCCTGAGTAAAAACAATACCGTTGGGATTTCCAATTTGTTTTCAAAGCATAATTGACCAATATGCACAAAAAATGCTTGAGTCAAGATATAGCCTTCACATGGAAACACTTGAAAAGCTTGAGTCAAGATATAACCTTCACATGGAAATACTTGAAACTCCTTTTGAGAAGCTGTAGAAACACACTGTAGCAATTCTTTTCAGTCATACCTAGAATTCGCCACATCACCATGAATATCTGTCAAGTTTCAAGACATTGAATTTTCCAAGAAGCTATATGCTAAATTCTATACATTGCTTACTGCACCTCTGTTTTTATAACAAATAAAATCGAATTTTCTATTGATTGCATCGACACTCCTATAATCATATGCTATTATTCACTATGTGGGGGGGGCGGGGGCTGCACGAATTGGCGTTCTACGAATATGCACCTCGTGTTTGTGTGTGTGTGGGTAAAGCTTGAGCATACAATTTTTTTTTGCGCGTTATGAAACATTGCACTGCAGATATTTTAATTAATGCCACAAGCTGCATGAAACATCGGTCGAAGGGTTGGCAGCGTCGTTATAGGGAATCCCGGTGGATTTTTATTTTTCTCGCGTGTTTGTACTTAATGCACAATTTTCTCCGTGTTTTTTTTTCTTTCTTTTTTGCTACGTTGAGTCTTTGCCCCGCGCTTGCCGACTCTCTCGCAAGGGAACAGCCTGATCAACATCAACACCAGCAGCAATGGCGGATTTGCGCTTAAATGGGTGTTCAATAGTTTTCGCCTTCTAAGTGAATGTTTTCGTATTTTAAAGTGTGAAGGTTCATTTTACGTCTGTTTTTGCAAGTTTGGCATGTGTTTTACCAAATGTGAAGGTGTAGTAGTCTTTGCTTCAGCGGATGTTCGTACAAGACCCCGTTCACAGACTATCAGGAGAGATACGTACGCTACACGCAAGCGTCGTGCTTCACTAAGCCGCAGTGCAATACAAAGTTAAGCATGAACGCTACACAAAATTCACAAGTTCCAAGTATTGCCAAGAACAAACATTGATAGGCAAGGTTATCACATGCGTTGTAGAAGTCGCAAGGCGCGGCAGTGCTGAACGTAGCGTCGCAAATTAGCGGCTGGGCGTAAATACGTTTCTCCAATTTTGTTTTTATTAGTAGTAACAACGTGGTATAATTTCATATTCTTGGCGTGCCTCCAGGACACTAAAGTGGCAACGGAGTCACCAAAGCTAGAACCCGGACTGGTCCATAAGTTGGGGCTCGCCGAGGCCTGCGCGTGCGAGAAGTGTTAAAATCGGCTGTCTGCTGTTGCAGACAGGCACTTTTGTATGCGAACACCCCCTGGCGCGCTTCGGCCTCGGCGGCCCCGAACCACGGACCGCCCTGCTTCCGGTTTTGATCCGCTGCCCCTTGGGTTCCCTGAAAATCCAGCGCCGTCTCCTTGATAATTATCTCAGGTGCTCTCCTGAGGCCTCCGTTTGCCGGTTATATGTGCCCTCCTGGAGCAGTACTTGTAAACAAAAATGAATCTATCGTCGCGACGTAAAAAAGCGCCCCGCGACTTCTACAACACCAGTCAGAATCTTGGTCATTGGTTTACCGATGTATGTCCGCAAACATCTCAAGCGTAATGCCAGTTCAATAGGTTTGTTGACAAGGGTGTCGGGTGGTTGCTTTGTGTTGACTCGGCCTTTCCTAATTTTTTTTAAAATTTAATTGCAATGTACGTGACCGGTGCTGCGCTGTGGTGCTTGCCTCCAGTCCCTTGGAGAAGGAAGGCGTACGAGAATTTCTGTGCATATATTTTACATGCAATGGTGTGACCGCTTCCTTTGAGAAACTATCACATTAGCTGTATTGTAAGCGCAATATGTTTGTCATATGTAAGTGCCGCGAGGTGCCGCTGGAGGATCGGAGCGGCCACCCAAGCTCTGGGAAGAAGTGAACGGGTGCACGAGCGCGGCGGCACGAGACGAGCTCGCAGTGTTCGAGCCAGGCGGGCAGCAGTTCGGAGCTCCTGGGGCGAACGAGGCGAGAGGACCTGCCTGGCGAGACGTCCGTGGCGAGGTGCAGAGGATCGCGGAGCCGGGCGTGGACGAGGGCGTCCGAGGAAACAGGGCTCCTGCTGCCAGTGCTCGAGGCGCTGGCTGACCCGAGTGCCGCCGGTCCCTGAGCTGCTGCACCTGAGCTGTGCCCAGCAGCATTCGTCTGGCACAGATGTTGCTGTGCTAGACGCGGTCCTCACGTGCGACCGCCGCACGTGGATTTCGAGCGGCGTACGAGCTGGCCACCGAGGTCGTGCTGTACAAGGCGTTCCCTGCCTGCTGCCGTTGCTGCTCCTGAGCGTGCCGAGCCCGAGAACCGTGCTGGACGGGGCCTGAACGTGTCGTCGTCGCAGTCGGCTCGAGCACGGGTGAATCTGCAGCGCCTTGGACGACGGAAGCGTGAGCCTCAAAACACGGGACTGTCACAGCCCGTTTATACTCGTGTGCTGCGCGTGTGTGGACACACTGACTGCCATTACGCAGACCATCAGCTACCTCTGTATATATATTTTTAGGGTTCTTTTCCATTTTGATAAATGCTCCAAAACGACTCTCTGTCTTTCTTCCGCATCACTGCGCACTAGCGAAAGTGCCGAATAGTCCCAAACATCACAATGTTACAGTCCTTCATCTTCCTCATCTTTACATATAATCAGTGCGCGTTGTGTCTTCATCGTCATAGCTCGAGTTCGGCAGAGAATAAAGCGGTTCCTTAGAAGTGGTAGAGGTGCTGGGGTTCTGCGTAGCAAGGACATAAAAGGTAACAGTGTTTGTGCCTTCAATAATATGTTGCATCCTACAGTTTTGAGACTTGTGGTGGTGTTCATGTGCTTGCACAGTGCAAGGAAATCCAGAATCTAAGAAGTAAATGGTTCTACAGCAAATTGGATACGCTCTCGGGCTTTTTCGTGACTTCAGCACAAATAGTCGGAGCTGGTGCATGAATCTTGCCCAGTCAGGAAGATCTGGCTCATGGTTCAAAAGGCAAGTTTTTGCAACATTGTAGAGGTAGATGGGCACGTTCTGCAGTTTCTAACTGTCCCACGTGTACAACTGTCTCACCAACGCACTTACATTTAACAATGTCGTACATTTAACAAATCACTTGATTCTCGCCCAGCTCGAGTTATAACAAACGCAACACGCACTTTACAGATATGCGCAATGATGATATTGTTACGGGGAGTATTTAATTAACCGTGAACGGCTAGCGCTTGCCTAGTCAAGACTGCACAGAGCGCACAGGTTCCAGCAGGTTTTCAGTCCGCCAAGAGAGCCTCTGACCCAGCCCCACTACAATGTCTTTGTCTTTGCCATTGCTCGTGACATTATTCCCGGCCAATGAAGCACCGTCCCGGTGCTTGTTGTGATCAAAATGGATTATCACAGTTGTAAAGTTTGAGGCGGGAAACATGTACGATGTCACTTCGCGGTGCGGCAGTCGATGAGGTGGATGCCATGGGAGATATCTCATAGGTGACAGGAGTCACCTGGCACAGCACGCGGTAGGGTCCGACGTACCGCGACATTAACTTTTCACACAGGCCGACACGACGAGATGGGAGCCAGAGAAGGACAACAGAGCCCGGTGGAAAATCAGTATCCCGGTGTCGATGATCGTAGATGGCCTTTTGTGCGGTCTGCGATGACGTGAGCCGAGCGCGGGCTACTGTGCGCGCGACGAGCGCACGCGTGATGACATCTGGCGCATAGGAAGTCGTGAACGTGGAGGCCGGATC
>NC_051154.1:365145369-365182839 GCF_013339745.2 Dermacentor silvarum
CCCAGGCGGCACGTCAGCTCGGACCAACGTTCGATACGTATTGGCACTTCCTGGCCGAGTGATGGCCTAAGGTTAACAGCGTGGTTCCAATATGGGCTGGGCCATTCTAATTCCTGGCCGAATGATGGCCTAAGATTAACAGTGTGGCGCGAATATAGGCTGTACCATTCTGATAGAGATCCAACGCTGGCCCGCATTACACATTCAGTAAACAATATTAGCTCGTCCATTCAACAAGGCGGGAATTATTGGACCAACTTTCATATGGACTTGCCAACATGGGTTACTAAGTTGGCTATCTTTGGGCTACATTGGTCCGTAATAAGCCAATTTACGCCTTATCAATTTTTAATACTTTCTGGTACGACTTGCTAAGGTTAAATAGCATGTTTGAAAGACTAATGCACTGATCACAGGCACACTGCGCAGGAACCAGAAATACGTGTGCAAGCTGTGACCCCTTCAACAGAGCTGATACCACGTTGGTTAATTAATTAGTTCGCTTGACGATACTACTTTCGTTGAGATTTAATAACAGCTTCGCTGATATGCTTATCTGTCACGGGGGACGGGCTGATCGATTTGCTGTGACAGACCGCGGGTTGTTCACAGCAGGGCACGGGTATATACTGGCGCCTGCCGCTTAAGTGTGCTCCACACGTGATAATTAAGCAATGGTTTGTGAATGACCTTATGATAAAAATTAATTACGAGGAACGTATGCTTGCATTACGGTCAGAGGATTACGTAGTACAGTAATCGCAAGTGGCTCCATGTATGGGCGGTTGCCGAGTGCTTGAAGCGTGTACATGAGCACTCAAAATTTGTTTCGCGTCACTTTGGGCAGAAGCAAACAAAAAATAGTGCGACCTTGCAATGTTCGCTAGAATGCTATGCTTCCAAGTTTTCGCACGACAGCCGATGGAATAGCAAATTTGGTCCTTTTCTTGGCGCCGTCGGCAGAAAAGGCACTCGACTCGATCATTGCTGTCGACGGCATGTCGATGCAATGTCTTTCTTATCAAATCGAACCTTAAAGAGACGTTTAAGCGTGACTGATTCTGTAAACCCAAAAACTGATGAAAAAAGATATATATATATATCTATATTACTACGTAAAATGCACGACTGGCTGCTTCGTGTAAGTGGTCGTGTGCGTGGGGTGCGGATACCTTATCACCATTCTCGGCAAGACGCATGTTCGAATCCTTCTCTTTACCTTTTTTTTCCCCTTTTCTTTGTTTTTTTTTAAGTTGCTTATTAATGCGCGGTTACCGTTTGTAATTCCATGCGTTTTCACCCCGATTAATCTGTGGTTATTGGGAGAAATGCCGCTGAAGTGCTAGCATTTCTGGGGGACTTCCGAAGAAAACAATTAAATTGTGGGGTTTTACGTGCCAAAACCACGATCTGATTATGAGGCACGCCGTAGTGGGGGACTCCGGAAATTTGGACAACCTGGGGTTCTTTAACGTGCACTGGTGTTTTCGCATTTTGCCCCCATCGAAATGGGCCGCCGTGGCCGGGATTCGATCCCGCGATCGGGGACTTCCGAGACATGCTCACAAAAGTGTGGATGGATGGGTGGATAAGGCTGCACCCTTTAAATCGGGCGGCGGCACACGCAACCTAGCCGTGACTAATAAGTTATTTTGTACTTAGCGGAGGGTGAGCTTGCAGTATAGGCCGCCCCCTGTCTTAACAGGCGACTATATAGCAGCATTGGTGAAGTGAGGTTGAGGCTAATGTGCCTGGATTAAAACATGTTAGAAGTTTCTATGGCAACAAATCATATAACACGAAACATACACATACTCACGTGTCATCACAGACTTTTGAATTCATCATTAAAAAAATGCCACAGTCATCCATTACACTGTGCACAATAATAACAGCTCATACAAGTGACCAAATGCTGTGCATAAAAAGATTTCATTCATGGGGTTTGATGTCCCTAAGCAACAGGCGTGTATGCATGTAGCTGTGATAAATGGTGTGGTGGAAGAAAATGGATTCATTTTGACCTCCTGGGAGTCCAACATGCAGCCAAAGTGCATTATACACAAGCATTATTTTGCATTTTGCCCACATTCATTACATTGTGGCCACTGCTGGTAGGATCGAGTAGTATTTTCAGTGTTATCCATACAGAAAGGCAATGTAAACTTCCATGGCAATTATATATCACAAGGCCTCTTTCCTGAATGTTGCACCATCTGACACATATGTAGTCACAACTCTGAACCCTCAAAACGCTTGTCCCTTGTCTACTCTTTCTTTCGTGCCATGTCTGCTTTTTTTTTTTTTGGGGGGGGGGAGGTTCTTAAATCATGTTTCATATGCACCAACTAGGCTTCTAAATGCCCTTTTATGTGAACTACAGTTTATTAAAAAGCTTGTTGTTTCTTTGTGTGGTGTTCATCTTTAGCACTGCAAACAGCTTAAAATCTGCAAAACTAATGACAACTGGAAAGTTCGTGTGGTAACCTGATGAAATGGCACACACATTTCAAATAAACTTTAGTTTATAGTCACTGCATTATCTGTTTCTTCTTTTGTGTTTGTCTTCAGTGCTGTTTCATCATGTTAATTACCACACCAAACCATCAGCTGTTCCTACTTATGTATACATTCTAAACTGTTTACAGTGTAGAAGTTATGTGTGAGAATCCTGCTACCAGTTGCTTGAAGGAAGTGCAGTAGGTGTTTGCAATTAACATACACTTTGTGGTAGTGATTGTAACTAGACCTAAGAAATGCAAGCCCAATTAAGTGGCTATTGCATTCACTCTAACCAAATCGTCATTATCTCCCATGCCAATGCACACAGGAAAATTCTCATGTTTCTGGTGTCTGTTTTCATAACCATGTACTCACCTCAGATAAGGCTCAACTGTAACAGCAATTTTACACTTTACATTATAGGTGTGCTAAAGGGGACTACCAAGTTAGGCTGTATTCGTAAATTATGCACTGCAATAGCAAAACGGCCCCTGTTAACAAAAGAGGCAGCTTGGCAAGTCCGAGAAGAAACAAAATTGGAAGACGAGTGGTAGTGCTGCGGTGAAGTTCTATAGCACCAGGCTCACTGTGATGTCTTCAATTTTGACAAGACCTACTCGGGTCTACTTGTTTATCTGGTCAAGAATGACTTCATTCTAAAGAAGCGAAAAAATAACCTTAGGAACTTTTAAGTACTTCCCCTGTCTTAACACATCCTGAATATGAGGGAACACACTGAAATCTTTCATACTACCACATTGATGCACCAATACGACATTAAAAAGAAAAAAAAACCATTTGGCCTTTATATTCTGCAGTAAAAGTCAACCTAAGTCAGTCTAAGATGACTTAGTTTCGCTCTTTAGTGTCCCTATGCTACGTATACTGAAAGGCAGTGGTTAAGCTGTTGCTTCATTCATAAGGGGCATCATGTCGAAGATGACATGTGCATGACAACTATAAGGACATGCCATGACGCATCACAGATACAGTAATTGTGCCATCTCTCATCTTCCATGGCACAGCTTGAGATAATGTAAAATTGAGTGTGGATTAATGTGGTGCTTCCATTGTGCTAATGCACACCAAAAGGCTGCTCCAGTGACAATGTGCATGCTGCATGCATAGATGCAGATTTATATACTGTGTTCACGCTAGCTTTCCACATGTGTGGAAGCAGCAAGGGCTGCTGCCATTAAGATGTGAGGCTTAGATAGGCAAGGTGCTGAATGATGACCAACCTGCTCTATTATGTAGTCACTGTCAGGCTTAGCCCCAAATATGTTGCAATCTAGGCAGAACTACATTGCTGCACCTCACTGCAGCTCATTTTTGAAGCATTAGGCATGTTGTTATTAATGTCTTGAAAGAGTGCTGCATTCACTCAAATGAATAGAGGTGTCAGCAAGGAATTTGTTGCCTGGAAGCTGATGGGCATTTCAGTAGTGCCACTGATGTGGTGGCACAGTGACTGTGAAAAAAAAATGAGATGGGCAGCAATATGCACGTCAAGGTGATCACAACAGAGAAGAATAAACAACGAAATAATCTAATATTTGTGCATTTTTGCACAAGAAAGTAGAGAAGGGGCCCAATGTGAATCGACGGTTTTCAGCACACAGCAAGCTTGATGGCTTCTGTAGCCATATTGCAAACCAATTCAAGGGTGGCTACATGACAAAATATGCCACAGAGTTCACATGCCACAGAAATAATTTGCAGAGCCCTTTTACATGTGGCAGGGTTTACATTCATTGATCAGTGCATCAATGATAGAATCCGTGAACGTTGCTTTTGCTGCCCATGGGTACACAGGTGGCCATTTATTCTTTCATTGTTGTGAATGCAGCTATACCTCCAGTTTTTATGATGTGCATGAGATGGGAAAGGCATGTACAACTCTTGAAAGTGAGCTTCTGGAAATGTACTAATTAAGAAACACAGCTCCTGACATGCAAGCATGACATCTGTTTTTCTCACTGATAAAGAACGCAGACATTTAGAATAACCTATGAACCTTGTTAAGGTGAGATGTGGCTGCAGGGATCACTCACATACAAAACATTTAGTTGCGATATATCTTTTGAATAACCCCAGAAAGCCTAAAACCCATTTTGCTAAAACAAAACAAAAAACAAACAAATAATAAAAAAGATTAAAAAACAACTTAAACTTTGTCACCTAGAAAGTACATTTGTATCCTCCCCCCACCTGAAAAAAAGTCTTTATAACTTAGTAATTAATTATAAATTGACTATCTGAGCTACCTGCAATTTAAGCTATGGTTCAGTGTGTCGAAGACACTAGCGTGAATTTCGCAAACTTTCCCACCCTTACATCAGCATTTTGAGCTACCGAACTCTTGTGTGTCAAAAATGCCATGTTGGGCATTGTGAAGATAAACTAATATCTCCAAGTCTAACTCTTGTTCTGTCACTTGTTTTGCTTCTGTCCTCCTGGATTTTATGCTGGTTCTTTTTTTTTCTTTTATTCAAACAAAACTCGCAGCGCCATTGGCATTATTGCGAGGGGCATAATACAGAATAAAACAAATCGACAGAGTTTTGGCTCACAGCCTCAGCCGGTAACAAATTCCACTCCGATATGGTCCTCGGAAAGAAAGAAAACTTAAAAAGGTTAGTCCTGGGGGCATACTCCCGAACCTTGACCACATGGTCTCTTCGGGTGGACAAGTAATATGGAGGACGCAGATATGACGAGGCCTTGATTCCAGTTTGATTATTATATATAGCGTAAAAAAAGCTTGAGGCGAAGATTTTTGCGGCGTTTGCTTAGAGGAGTCCATCCTAGATTTCTTTTTCATTCCGTTGCACTATCAAACCGATTGTACCGCCCCAGGACATACCTTGCAGCACTAGACTGTATGCATTCCAACGATTTAATTCGTACAGAATGGGATTGCACAGAATGGGATCTGTTCTAAAACAAAGCAGCTCTATTTAAAGCATGCCAATTACAGAAATGAATTGAGAATATATTTGAGTCAGTTTTGAGAATATATTAAGCTAGCACAAACAGGGCACTTATCACTGGAAAACACCAGAATGGTGGCGCTTGTTCTCTTGAGACCGAAATGATGCAATCGTGCTGCTGCATGAACTTTGGGAAATGTCACCCTGTTTTCAATGTGCTGCCCTTTTTGGTTGCATCGCTCGCACGCATAATAGCCAGTGTGGCCAACAATACATTTGACGTAGCTCCTTGCAGGAGCATCGCAAACCATGGCTCCAATGCTCACCCGAACATGAGCACCTCCTATGCTTAACCCCTCAGAGGTTAGGTCGGAGACTTCTTGCACATATGGCTCTAGGTAATCCTGCAGACATAGCGTCTTCCCTGCACCACAGTACACACTGACAAGAAATGGCGGTGATGCCTCCACATTTTTATGCGGCACAAAATGGACCAAAAGGCAAGCTGGCTACTTTTGTAAAGAGGGACTCCGTCAATGTTGCCTTGTAGCTTCAGTTCACTTGGAACTACTTGCCCCGGCTGCAACACTTGACGAATTCCTTCTGCAAGGCCAAAGTGCACAAATGAACCATTTTGCTCCACCTGAGCTTTGCGCTCAGTTTTCAAAACTGTCCTAGCATCTTTTGGAAGGTCAGAGATGCCTCTTCGCCGGCAGAAATCGAGGACATCGTTAATGCATGCATGCATCATATTATGTTTGGAAGCAATTACAGCAAGCTCTTCACTTGCAGACAGTTGTTCGGAAAGTACATGAGAGAGCGTTAGACTACAAGTGAAGGCTATTCCCTCATCTGGCCCAGTGAAGCTGTCTGAAGCGAGAAAGTCATCAGACTCATCACTTGAATCGCTACCTTGGGGACCTCCTTTGTCACTTGAGCTGCTATCAGTCGCTGTGCTCACATGAGGACGTACCCGCACTATCTGATTGGCATTCTACAAAAGGAGCTTCTTGTCTACAGACGTCGTCAACAAAGGCTTCACTTCTCGAACGCTCGTTCAACCGTTTGAACGGAGGCTCACCACCGTCATCCATGGAAATTGAACTTCACGATTGTCTGCTGGTTCCCGGCTTCGGAGGCGAAAGTCGCTCTACACGAGAACTGTCGGCAGAGGTGAAGCTTGCAGCTTCGTCGTTGGACAAGGAAGGCCAACAAGCTGCGCGAGTCCTAGCTCATTCATTATCTTGTTGTATTCCTTTCTTACGACTCGACATTTCCTCCACTTGGAGGGCATGATGAGCGAGAGGGATGAGTCAGATGCCGAAACCGCAATGCTGTAGCCCGTGCCGAAAAACGCAAGACGACGGCGAGGCGAAAGCGTGGACAGCAGCAGTGCAGTGGGGCAGTCAGTCACAGCAAGGAGCAGCCGACCTGCCAACGCATGAGCCGAATTGAATCGAACCATGGAGGAAGAAAATTTTTTCCTGGAGGAAGAAAAATTTCTTCCTCCATGAAGGAAGTTTTTATTGCGATAGCAATTATATGGACACTTCAAGCAGATTTCTGCCGTCGTCGGCGTGAGGTTCCGTATAAAGTCCAAGGGCGATAAAATCTTGCAACCGGGCGCAAGGGGAACTGGCGACGCAATCTTCCACGCGAAAGGAGCAAAGCGGGAAGGAAGCGCGGAAGGGAGGGGGGGGGGGAGGCGGCTTCTACTCTGCCAACAAATGCGTTCATGTACTTTGCGCTTGGTTCTTTATTATGTTTGCGCCGGTACGGGCTGCCGGTGTTGTCGCGCGCACCGTATCTTGCAAGCGACCTCCAAACGGCTCTGACCTTTGTATGCTGTGCATTCGGCCGCTCAGTTTTCCCTTGAAGCGATAAACCGCACGAACCTTCGCTCGCTCGCTGCGGCAGCTGCGCTTGCTGCCAGCGTTTTGACAGTGGTTGTCTGCGGTCATCGAGTGTGATTTATTCATGTGTGCTTGTGCGCGCTGACACCACGCTTGTTAATTCAGTTAGTAGTGAATGTGTCCAACTTTATGCAGCCGATAAAGCTACTATCCCTACTCCGAATAGCTCTCTGCTAATTCGCTATCGCCATTGATGCTTCGCCTTTCGGGCGAAACTGCGACATTTTTTTTCCGTTCTTCCATGAAGCGAACGGATTTTTTAAAGGCCCGTTCGATTCGCCTGCACCACTGTGAACCAGTTCGCGCACCGATTCACGAAAAGCGCGGCACACGAAACAAATGCCGAAGTGCTGACCCGGTGCAGGTGTGTGTTTTGTCCGACCAATGTGCACGGCTTGCGTTAAATAGGTCTTGAGCTGCTGGTGTAATCGGCTTCGGAGACGTTAATATACCCGCGCTTGCCTAGACACGGCAGATAGCCGTAAGCTGGGTTTTAACGGCGCTTGTGCATGTGTGCTGTGTCGTCTGCTGCGCTGCTGCTTCGCACCTGTACCACAGTCTATTAGAATATAAGGTATGTGTACATTCTAGGACACTGTACCTGCACGACTGCACAAAGTCGGCACCGACAGTAGAAAGGGCGCAGCAAAATCGCGAACCAGCCCTGCACCTTTCCTGTATATTTTGAAACGAACGGCGGATTTCTCATAGGGTGTTCAAAGGCGCCATTGCTGCACCGCTGAAACGAATGAGCTGTTAATACAGGTGAATAGAACGTGTCAAAGCTACGTTCGATTCACCTACACCACCTGCAAACCGTAGCGAAGCAGCCACTAGTACACTCTACAGCCACGGAAAGCCGGATTGCGGATCGAATTAATACAAACATTAGTATACATTTTTTTTCGTTTTTGTCATTCAATGATTCTGGTGCGACCCACGCGACTTGAACGCGCTTCCCGGTATGCTTGTTTTTATTGCGTATCATCCGCCGTAATTAATTAAATAATAATGTACTTTTGCACTGGCGATTCGAGAGGTGACTCAAAAAAAAAAGAAAAAAGAGAGCGTCGGTTCCTCGATTTCCTCTCTCTCCTTTCGTCCCGGAATTTGCGCCATCGCCATCGCCATCGACGACAGCCTTGCCTTGTGCGCAACGTGGTAACCGAGGAGACTGAAGTCAACGTGTGCGTGAGTATGCATTTTTTAATACGAGAGTTTTCTTGTCGTGATTGTACCTTATGTGCATTCTCATCTACGGGTCAACGTCGTGTGCGAGTATTTGCGTAGTTAATGGCGCGTGCCAAATATGCAGCGAGCGCACGTGTGGCTAGGCCGATCGGTCGCGTACTACGTGCGCTCGAGATGAGTTCAATCATGCGCGCATGTTATATACTCCGGAATGGCATTGACTAGACCGCTTTTTTTGATGCACAGAAAGACGCTGGGCGTAGATTTCATGCACGACTTGCGCGATATAGCTACACTATAGATCTTGAATGAGGTCTGTCGGGGATCTATGCGCGTGTTACCCGGCCACAAGCACTTCATCTCCTGCATCGTTTAGGGCAGCGGAGTCTACACGCAACCGTGCCGGCCAGGAAATAAATTAGCCGTTTTCGCGAGAAATTCCGACGTCACTGCTGCGGTGGTGCCAAACAAAGCCATGTGGATTCTATGCGAACATTAAAGCACCTGAAAAATAATCTAAGAGACTTCTTTAGTGCTCGGCGTGGTCTAATGGCTCCCTGTTCGTCCAGTACGAGTGGTGCGTGTTAGTGCCACAATATGAGATCATGTAACACTTCGCTTCAGCCACGTGTTGTTCACAACTTAGCCTAAACTTTCACCGCCTTCCGCTAGCTTTGCTCTCCATGGGAGACGAGCTTAATTGTACCTCGTGCAAAAGGATACATGCTCTAATGAAACCGCCGATTTCGCATGCTTGCACAGAAAGCTCCAGCCTTATGCAGTGGATCGACCACATGAATCAAACGGCGCATGTAAATAGCGGAGCGCTTGTGGCACACGTGGATCTTTAGCAAAACCTCTAAAACAGATTCGGTGCATAGAAAAAAACTTCTCAATTGCAGCGTGCCCCGTACTAGACGCGGAGACTAGGCGCAGAATGGCTCCTTATACGCGCGGCGATTCTGATGTCATGCCAGCTTCCTTAGGCAGAAATTATGAGATAATGTGCAGCAGTCAACACGCTTCTCGGCAAGTCATGAGGTGGTTTACGTCAGTAGTAATAGTTCTGCACCTAACTTTTGCACCAATTGCTTATTCGTGACAGTCGCGTTTCCACACAGACGATTTTTGTTCTTCGTGAGACTGAAATTTCATTACATATACAAAATTCATGGGTGTTAAGTTTCATTAAGTAGCTGGTCAGGGAGGTTTGCCGCATGTTGCCTGCTCCTGGAACATGTGGCAAACCTCCCTGACCAGCTGCTTTCTACAGCAGGCAGCGACACAAGTTTATGCTAGTGCTCTCGTTGCAGCAGGTCACATCCCCACAAGTGAAGGCAGATTCTCACTTTTTTTTTCTAAAAGCACCAGGCAATTAACTGTGGTAAGTGTCATACTCAACGAAGGCGACCCCAAAATGTGATCGTTCTGCAAAATTTGAGCAAGAACAGTGCAGTGATGAGTGCAAAACCTTTTTTCGAACAGGTGCAGCGAAATTATTCAGCACCCTGTAGAAGTTTGACGTACATATCACGGCTAACCTTATGCTCAGCTGTCTTAACTGACTGTTGAACTTGTACCTTGAACTCGTATATACCAAGTAAATCAAAAGAGTAGTATTGTCATCTCATTCAAACAGTTTAAGTTCAAGATTATGAGTTTATGAGGGCAGTAACTGCAATGTATTGTTGCAGCCCTTTCACTGTCTCATGGCTGTATTAAGTGCTCATATGCTAAATGTACCAATTACTGTACCACGCTTTCCTTTTGTTTTGACCTAATATTGTGTCGCATTAATACGGTTCTTTTTTCTCGTATTATTGCAACAGCTAACATTGGATAAGTAGGAATGACATTGTGTTGTACCTAATCCTTGTACCTGTGACCACTACCCTCTGTAACAAAAAAACCCTGATGGTATAGTGTCCCAGCTGTTATGTAACAAGCTTTAAAAATACACAGATAATTTTACACAAATAAAACCAAGTGCATGTTATTCAGAGTCCAGTTGAGAAATGGCCAGTAATTTATTAGCCCTTGGCACCTAATTAGTTATAGCTAACGCTTTTAATTTAGTCATCTATCTGTTAGGGTGTTGATCAGGAAGTTGTATGATATATTAGAGTGACATGCTTCTAGCAAGGTCCACATCATGTTTTTTTTTCTCGTGGAGAGAAGCCTGCAAGTATGAAAACTGCCATGCGTCAATGCACTCGTGTGCAAAAGGTTGCTGTGCCATCCAACAGTCTCAGCGGGGAAAGTTAACTGTCCTTTCTGGGGTTTTACGTGCCAAAACCAGTTCCGAGGAGCTGTTGGGGAGCTGTTGGTGCATTGTGTAAAGAATATTTATGTTATTGTCAATGACAGGGCCAGCTTGCTTACCCACTAAGACAGTTTCAGGGCCCTGCAATTCCATGCACATGATCTTTTTCAAATTTCATGGGGTGGGGGGGTTCATTACCGGAAAAAATAAGCACACAATGTGTTCCTCACTGGAAACGGTTTGTTTTGGTGTCACTTATGATGCTCATCTCCCAAATTAACATCTTGACAATTAGAACAAATAAAAAGTTGGCTCATTGCTTTGCTACTTGGATGACGTGCATCATGAATACTAGCACTTTTTCAACCAAACTCCAAAGAACATGCACTTTGTTTTGTTTGTGTAGACTTAACAGTAATTTACTGATGCAGAAGTACTTTTCTCTTTAGTGTCCCTTTAAGACCACGGTGGTCAGGACCAACACAGTTCGTTTGCCTCCCCCCCCCCCTTTTTTCTTTAAAGTTTGTGTATGATGCACTCTGGTATAGCTGTTGAAAATGTTGCAATTATTGTTGACAAGCACCATTGTTGCACATACAGGAAAGTAATCAAGCCTTCGCTGTTTATTATTATGCATAATTTTTCCCCGCCTAGCTTGCAATGCCTACATCTGTAAAATTAGCAATAGCTTGAATATTAACAGCACTCTTGCCATTTTATGGCTGATATCTTGCAGGTGTAAACCTGCCTTAGAAGGTTGCATAGTTTGTTAAACATCTAACTTTAAAAACTGTGCATCAAGAGGCTTGCACCTTTTGGCCAGTTTGAATGTTGCCATCCCAAGTTATACCAAATGCAATCTGCATTTTTGCATTGAAAGGGGTTTGTAATAATAAATGATTCATTGTTTATTGAGATTTGCAGGTGCTTGACTGTCTCCCATATGTCATAACATTGACTGTTGGTGGCGGTGGGTGCAACTGAAAACTTGCAAAGAATATAAAAACAATGACAAACTAATTCTTTAGTGGCATTCTACAGTTCCTGAGTTATGTTAACTTGTACCACTGATACTTTGACGTCATCAAAGCTGTGCCAGCTTGTTCACAATGTCTGCGCAGTTTGCTTTGGGCATTCACAGAGGTCACAAATATCTTATTCGTGACATTTGTCCGTTGAATGTAGCCTGCACAGCTTAACAGGTTGCTTGTCGTTCTAGTGTCTATTATAATCTGTTTTGAATATTTTTACTTTGTTCAAAGGCACTTATGACAAGGCAAAGAGGAGGGCCAAGAAGGCGGAATGCGAGTTGGCTGTGGACACCACGGAGCTGTCGGGTAATTGCTAGTGTTTTTTGTTTTTTTATGCTCATGCTTATGTGAAAGGGGAAGGCAAACTTGGAGCAGGGTTACATTTACAGAGCAGTCGCTCTGCCAACTGGGCTGACCAGGAAGCTAGAGGTGACAGCTTCAGGCTAAAGTGGCAAGTCGAAGTGCATGCAAAAGTTTTTTTCTGGAAAAGCTGCCGGTTTGAGGGGTTGAGTCTTATAAAAGATGCGACTTATAGACCAGAAAATATGGTACTCCCCATTAGGACACAATAGAATGGTTCCACCTCTCCTTCTATTGCTGGAGGTACCCTTGAAAGTCTTTAAATACCTATGAATTTTTGTCACCGAGACCTGTACAAATCCTGATACTTTGCATTTACCAGAGTGCTCTGAAACAACCAAATATGCCATAAATCTACCGCTTCTGCTGTGAAGTAAATATTTTTGTGTTTCAGCGATGCTGCTGCGGGTGCAGCTGAGGCATGAAGTACGGGTCGTGTCTGAGAGGCTGGATGAAACTGAGCCTCTTAACAAGACCCGTGCAGTGTCTCAGCCTGCCTTGTCGACGGTGCCTCCAGTTCTTCCTCGGCTACCTGCCGACAATATTAAAGAATTAGAGGCAGCCGTGCGGGATGAGGCTGTGGCTGCCACCTTGGTTTGTACTGCCCTTTTATTTGTAATATGAGGCTATGTAACATGTGGAAGTTCTGTGCTGTTTCATGAAACATGGTGTGGGTTCTATGTGAAGGAACTTTGCATCGCACACACTAAAGAGTTCATGGAAATAATTTGTTCCCTGCTGTATAGTTTCTAATGACATATTTGGACTGGACCTTAGTTTCTTTAACATGCATCTAAGCGTACACTAGTGTTCTTGCAATGAGACCTCATCGAAATGTGACCCTGACTGCCAGAATCAAATCTTTCACCTCGAGCTCAGCACCGCAACGCCATAGGCACTGAGCTGCCATAGTGGCTTGCTGAATCGGTGATTTCCAACAGCTCTCCGTAGAGATACATTCATGAAGCAGGAGTAAATCGTTAAGTTAATAAAAATCTATTGCTGATATAAAATGCAAACTGTGGCAGCTTTCTATAGAAGGACACAATGTAGAGCACTTGTGAATAAATTCTTTTTGTTAGACGAGTTGGCACATCGTGAATGATAAATAGCAGTGCAAACAAGTGGGACACAGTACAGGAAAAGGGGTGCAATGATGTTCTGTATATACTGTATTTACCTCATTTTAATCTACAGTTTTGTTTTCTAAATAATAGAGTTTGAAAATTGCATTGCAGTCGGATATGTAATGAAAACCACATTTGCAGCAAGTCTAGTGTACCTGTTGTCGAATTGCCTGATTGCACTAACATTTTTTTTTCTTGTGCTACAAGCCCATGAAACAAACTCCTAAACTATCCAGTTTCATGCAATGGTTCAAAGCATTTTCTAGAGCACTAGCAATTACTTTAAGAATGTAAACCCACATACCCTGTGGCCCGTTACTTTTTATTCCACTACTCTGATCTTTCTGTGCTTTGTTTTATCTACCACTATTCTACATTATGTAAGAGAATTTATGCCCTTCATATTGAATAAGTGAAATACCCTATTTACTTATGTAATGGACACGCTCGCATAATGAACGCACCCCCAACTTTCGTCATCAAAATTTCAAGATTTTTTTTCTCCCGCGAAATAAACACACCCTGAACTTGCTGCCGTGAAGTAGGAGAGACACAGTACGATGCGGCGTCCGATATGGCATTCAGTGGGTACGATTGTATCAGACGCTGAATTGTACGTGTGTCTCCTACTTTTATAGCGGTAGCGTCATATGGACACTCCAGGTGCATTTTTGAAGTCGGCGCCAATGATCGCGGCTTTATCCCACGTTGGAGGGAAGAAAGCGGGTAAGAAACGCGCCGTATTTCGTCGTGTGCATGGCGCCGTTGGGAGGGGAGGGAGGCGGCACAGCAACTGCACATTGCACGGCCGGGCGTGCCCTATCTTGAAAACGATCTGCGTCGGAGGCTGAGTCTAGGTGCGACGGCAGCTTACCCCCGTATTCTTAAACACGCCTTCACTCAACGCTTCTCCTCGACTCATCCAAGTCGAGGCGACGAGCGTTCCTTCACTCAAGGCGGCGTTGCGTTTCATGAACACTACTTCAGTTTTCCTCCGCCAAGGAACGCCTTGAAAATGCGCCCTTGACTCGAGTGAAGTGCACCGACCGAGAAAAGCGTCTGATATCGAGGCTATTTTGAAATGCGCTTAGCAAAAGCCCAATTATTTAAGACAGATATGTGTTTCCGTTAATTTGGATTCGTTATCAAATGACAACACGGCGGAATGCACAAATTTAGCTCGGCAGCGCTGCCACTGTTAGCGTTCGACTGATAGATCAAGCGGGAGCTGTGTTTGAGGTCTGGCAACGATCGCACCCCAGCAGCTGAGCATGGCGCATGGCTGAGAAATAAGAAAATTTGCGCCCACATTTGTCTGCTGCTCATTGTTTCCTTGTGCTTAATTTGCGGTTCACGTTGCAGTTGTTAATCGTGGTTATTATGGATGATATTGTCCGTGTGTGTACTGTGATCGAGCCGGATTGACTTCGAAGGTGGCAACGCATGGAACGGCCGATGGACAGCTTTGTTTAACTTGAAGACCATGTGCTGCTGAAAGCTTTCTGAAAGCAACAGGACAAAAAATTAGGGTGAGTGAACAGTTTATGCATGGAAGCACATAACGCTGTTGCGGTTCTCGTGAAGTTGCCGCCGCGCTATCAATAAAACGTGTCCGATGTATCCAAGCATGACTGGCTCCAGTTGCTCATGCTGCGGGCATTAGCACCCGAAGCATACTATTCGAGGCAGCATAAGATTGCGCGAGACGTTATTTTTTTTTTTTTTTGCATTGTAGCTTGTGGGAGATTTGGCGCGACAACCTGTTATCGGTTCAGTTGTTTAACGTTAAATGCACAAGACACCGCTCCGCGACTGTGTCCGATGATCATTCCACTATCGCGTAAGAAATATTTCAGTAGAGAAGAAGCAGTTGTAGCATAGATGTGGCAGAATGCATATGGTTGAGTGCGTAGCTCAGGCAGTTTTAAGGAAACAAACGTTTTTCACTCCTGTACTTTATTTTAGAAGCCGTGGTGGTTAGTCGGTTTGTTCAAATTGTAGCACATATCGTCAGTGAACGAGCACTGGTGCCTGCATTTCCAGTGCTGCTTCACTTCACATATACGCTACGCAATCTTTTATTTTTCCAAAAATTCACTTCTCAGTAGTTCATTACCAGCATTAGTGTTTTTTTTTTGTCTTACCTTTTTTCAATGTCCTATGTCGTAGCATCTCCTGCACGTTCCATAAACTGTGCTTTCAAGTTCACGCAACGCCCACATTTTTTTTTTTTTTTAGTTGTGCTGCCTTTTCATTTCAGTTGCTTAGCTGCACTGAACTTAGCATGCGAAGGCCCTATGTACTTATCATTTTTGGCATTCTGCTGCAGGATGTCGGCCTTGGAAAGACCATCTGATGGAAAAAAATCAACGTCTGTGTTGCACGGTAAGGAATGTGACTGACGCGAAAGCATCGATAGATACGGTGTCTGCCTGCTAGAAATGCACCATCTCGCTTTCCTGGAAGAACTTAGGTGATGAGGAAGTACTTGACTGATCAGCCCGGTAGTTAGTCTGTGTTTATTTTCCATACTTATCATTAATAATATTGATGTTATGTCTGGCCACATTGACAAAATGGTGAAATGCACGCCGTGTTATTTAAAACCGCAAACATGAAACAGCTATACCGTAATGAAATCAAACTCGTATTTCATTCCTCTTCAACAGTCATATATTATTGTTTTGAAGAGCCTAGTAATGATTATGATGTGCGAAGTCATGAGTTGCCCATAATGTGTTACGGTTGAGACGTGAGCTTTTTTACTGCCCACAATTTGTAATGCAGCACTTTAGTATTTAGTGGAATGTTGAAGCTACTTTTGCATGAGCAAGTGTACACCAAGAAATATACCATAATTTTAATCGTTGATCTCAGCTTTGCTGAACACATGGTAGTAATGCGCTCTATACTGTATTTTTCAGCAACGCCCTTGTGACAGTCTGCCTCACCATTTGGCCTGTTGTGGGATCCCACAAGACACGCTCTGTTCCTCGGTCAATTACTGAACTTCTGCAAGCCCCATGGAAGCCTACTGTGATCCGCATCGAATGGAACAAATTCATTGTTCCGGCCTTCATAATTAATCTTAAGCTGAAGTTAGAAACGGGGCTGAAACAGCGTATGTTCTGTAAGGATTTACCACTGCATACCTTCGGGTGGCCACACCCGACGGTATGCTACTGTCTAGAAGACTCCTAGTCTACAGTCCAGAACACGGATGGTGTTTTATTCTAGAATAGCTTTATCGGTATACTACTGCTTGTGTTTGCAGGATCAGAGCCCACGCTCTTTTTGCAATCCTATCAGAACACAAAAAGACGAGGATAATTTTAATTTATTGTTTCAGAGATTGACACTTGGATCGACAAGAAATAATTCAGTGATACAGACTGCTTTATTAAATATGGCTTAAGAAACCTGGATGAAAAATACAGACTTAAGCTGCAAGGTGCCTATGAAGGCAGATAGATGTATGCAAAATGCCTTTAGTGCTGATGTTTGAGCTGTTAGGATGTTAGAAAGAAGATAGAGGTTTTAGCCAAAATAGTGCGACAACGACTACAGTGCAGCAGGACACATAAACTGGAGCTCCACTCTTCTCCGCTTGCACACCAACGCAAGCGCAGCACCTTTGAAAGGGCAGTTTCTTTGCGTGGTTGCGTTGGCAGCCTGGTTCCTGCATAAGAGAAGGGGTTGGTTATAAACGTACAAAGATGTTAACGCACATAAAAACTAGCTTAGGTACAGTATTCGTTTTCATCAGTTTACTTTTCGAAATAAATACATTCGTTAAAGATTTTCATTTTGTTCAGGAAGCCGATTTTTTTTTTACATTGATAATCTGGGACTGCTTTCATTCATATTTGCAAAGATACAGTTTTAAGCTGGTCTGGCGTTTGCACAGCCAGACCGACGTACAGCAATCTAACACTTACATAATGCACTCACTAACTATAGCTGGAATGTGCGCAACAAATATTTGTGACATATATCTGCTACCTCTTGCTAGCGTTTTCTGTATTAGGAGCTGTGTCAACTGCTACAGCTTTTTTTTATCACAATAAAGATAATGTGATGTACAAAAACTATCTTCTCTTGTATTGTTATTCAATGTTTTGGATTGGAATAAAACATATTCCCTCTGTATACGTGCAGGTATAATTATAAAAACCATTTCATGGTTTCTCACTTCCTCGTTGGGCTTGGAAGTTCATAAGCTAATTAAACTGAATATTTTGAAGCAAGGCTCACGTAATTATTGCTAACGACTGTAAATAGCAGCTACTGCCACACGTCCCACGCAAAATTACAGTATACTTTTTGTTTTCCCTAGAGCAACTAACTGCATGAAATAATAGAGAAACTGAAAAGTGAACGCACCTGGTCGTTTTTAGAGAAGCTTGCCTTGCTGTGGTGCGCTTCGCCGTCCTTGGAATAGCGTAGTAAGTGATGCACCCGAGTACAAATCGCTCAGCCGGAGCGAATTCCGACGCTCGCGCAGCCAGACCCTCATCCAGCAATCGAGCACCAAGGCAATACACCCACTAACGGCAGGAATCTTCGCAGTTGTTTTCTTTTCATAGGTTCGAAGTCCGCCGCAGTTATGTATCGTGCCGCGTTTCAAATGATGCTGCTTTGTATGATCACCCGCGAGAAACACGGCACTGGCGCTGATAGTAGTTTCGGAGCACTCGCACGAAGAATACACCTATGCAGGTCATCAACTGGCTCATGCACGGAATAAGACGGCAGGTCACTGCACTAGCTGCCAGTCTTCTTGAAAGGACGGCCGATTGGTCTCGATGTCACAGTAGAATTACTCCGTTGCCGAAGCGCTCCAGCGGATTGCACCAGTCCGTAAAACGATGCCCTTAAAGATGCGCAGCATCGTTAACGAAAGAAACGCTGCGGAGGCAACTGGCGTCCATCCGAAAAAGCCGACGAGGCGAGTGACAGATCACAACGCAGCCATGTTTGCGCACTAACTTCACTCAAGGAGCGATTCAAGGTAGCTGCGGGGCTACCTTAAGATTCTCGAGTAAAACGCTCGAGCTTTCCTTCACTCAAGGCGCATTCCGAGTGGAGGGCGATTTGTGAAATGGAAAGCCGCCCTCAAGGAGCATTTTGAGTGGAGGGTCGAGTCGAGGTGCGTTTGTGAATACGGGGGTTATACTTTTGAGCGTACTCCGTTATCGCCGCTCAGTTTGCGTTGAAGTGATACATGGCATGAAGGTCACTTCGCTCGCTGTTGCTGCAGCGCTTCCGCACACCAGCATTTCGACTGTGAGTGTCCGCGGTCATCGAGTCTGATTGGTTCATGTTTGCCTGTGCGCGCTGACACCATGCTGGTTAAATTACTTTGGAAGTTTATACGGGCGATAGAACTACTATCCTTACTTTGTATAGCTCTCTGCGCATTTGCTATCGCAATCGATGGTTCGCCTTGCGGACGAAATTGCGGCTTTCTTTCAAACAAATCATTCAAAACAAATCATTCAAAATTTTACCCTGCATAATAAACGCACCCCCCCCAACTTGCGCATATTTTCAAAGGAAAAAAAGTGCGTTCATTATGCGAGTAAATACGGTATTGTAATGGGGGTGCCCCATTTGCCATGCCGTAATGACAAGGGTTGGGGAAGTTGGTCAAATTGCGAACAGCTCGAACCATTGCATTGAACGTTCATGGCAAAAACAGATGCTGGCCATAGAGAGAACACGGCCCCCGTGAAGGGGAAATATCATTGTTTAATGTTTTTTCACCTTGGTTGCCATGCGTTTTGTTTTTTGACATGCTTTTTCCCACCCAGTTTAAACCCACAATAAATGTAATGCAGACCAAAATAGTGTTGTTGAAGGGGTTATATGTTCTGCCTTCCCCATGAAGCCTTGTTCACTGACATAGTCGTTGGCCATATGCCTGTTGTAGCTAAATGAAATCAATAATAGTCAGTGAACAAGGCTTCTGTGTAGAAGCCGAAACATCCTTTCGACAAGCAAGTCGAAGCAAGTGTCAAACCTTCCGATGTCTCACGTGGTTGCCTTCTGTGCCATGATGTTATGAGAGGGAGAAAGCTAAACGAAACCTGGCTGTAGAAAAACTAGTATAAATGAGGTATTTAGTGCACTCTGGGGTTTGCTAGTATATTTCTGGGGTTTTAGGGTCCGGAACCTTCACGTAGAGGGACAGACAACTGCTCGGAACATGAATTGAGAAAACCACTTGTGCAAAAATGACTTATCCTTCTGGTTAAAATAAGCCATGTTTTTCTCATTAAATGTGGATTTATATTTTTAATTCTTCCCCAAAAGTTGCGAAAAATGACCCTTGGCGCGCCACATGGCAAAAACATGAAGATGCATAAGTGGCCTGAAGAGGAGGGAAAACTGGAACAACTTGGTATTGATTCATGGTAAATAAGGAACAGCGCACTGAAAACGTAGACGAAGGGAGACTTGACACACAAGTGCTGACTTTCAACTGGAAAACTTATTGAATGAGCGAGTTTATGAACACTTGAGCTGTGCATGCACTTGCAAGGCAGTGAACAATTCATGACATGCGCTCGTGGTTAGATCAGGTGATACTAAACAAGAATGAATTTAAAAAAAAACATCACACTGCTCGGCTGTCAACTATTTGCGGGGTCTAAAAAGGAAATTTCTCTTTCTTGGAAGACTATTGTAGGCTGACTAATGCAACCTGGTCCTGCTTTCTGTATTCTATAGGCCTCGCAAATTTCATGAGTCAATTGGTCTGTGTGGCGAAAAAGATTCTCGGTCTGAGAGAATTCTGCAGTGCACCCGAATTGCCAAATGCGAGGCGCAAACAGTGCATTTTGGTGCTCCCTGAGGCGCACGTTTACACACCGCCCTGATTGTCCCACGTACACTCGGCCACAGGTGAGGGGGTTGCTGTACATGATTGCAGTGGCGCAAGGCACACGCATATTAGTGTGCCTTACAGGGCAGACTTTTTTTTGCATTTGCGCCTTTCTCCACACATTTTGTAACTGCTGTGCAGATGCTACCCGCTTTCTGGCTGAAAAAAAATCTATGCCATGCCACGATCCCCCCCGCCCCCCCACCCCTTTTTTGTTTCAACCTGTGCGAACGCTAGTGTCCATAGCATGCTTAAATTCTTGCACGAACTTTCCACAAGACAGCATGCTATTGGCGTCTTAAGGAAAGCTTGTGCGAAGAGTAAAGTTTGGAGAGTAAAGATGCGGCACCAAGAAGCAAGCCGTTAGCCATACATCCACTAGCGTTCGCACAGGTTGAAGGGGGGGGGGGGGATCGTGGCATGGCATAGATTTGTTTTGTTCTTTTCAGCCAGAAAGAAAGTAGGTAGCGTCTGCCCTGTAAGGCACACTAACATGTGTTTGCGTTGCGCCACTGCAATCGTGTACAGCATCCCCCTCACCTGTGGCCGAGTGTACGTGGGACAATCGGGGCAGTGTGTAAACGTGGGCCTCAGGGATTACCAAAATGCACTCTTTGCGCCTTGCATTTCGCAACGCATTGCCATGAGTGCGGGTGCACTGCAGAATTCTGTCGGACCAAGATTCTTTTTCGCCTCACAGACCAATTGACGCATGATATTTGCGAGGCCTATAGAATACAGAAAGCAGGACCAGGTTGCATTAGTCAGCCTGCAATAGTCTTCCTAGAAGAAATTTCCTTTTTAGACCACGCAAATCGTTGACAGCGGAGCAGCGCGATGGTTTTTATTTTTGTTAATTCATTATTGTTTAGTATCACCTGATCTAACCATGAGTGCATGTCATAAATTGTTCACTGCCTTCCAGGTGTATGTGCAGTTCAACTGTTCATAAACTCGTTCATTCAATAAACTTACCAGTTGAAAGTCTGCACTTGGGGTGTGTCTACGTCTCCCTACGCTTTCAGGACACTGTTCCTTATTTACCATGAATAAGAGGCCTATCACATGGCTTTCTATTATTGTATGGGTTTCATGGTATTCTTATTAGTATTGAAATGCAGTCCACATTCTTCTGTTATTTTTTTACCTTACAATATGCTGATAAGCCTTCGTTTGTAGTGAAAGTGGCACTGCTTTGTTTTTGATGAGTTGGCTTGGTAAGTCTATCGACAGAAAAATGATAACGGGGCCAGGCAGCCATGATGTAGGTGTGTATTTGGGGGAAAAACGCTGTACAAGTCTAAGAAGGTCTGTATGACAATGAAAACTTATTGTACCAGCTTTATATCTTCAAAAGTGGTTGAAAAGGCCAAAATGTAGGCAGTTAACTGCAGTTGCACTCACTCCTGTGAAGCAGAATGATAGGCTGCTTTCACAATTTGCGAAGCTCCAGGTGCAAACATTGCTGAGGGTTAACTTTTGGTTACCACAAAACTACGTCTTTAAAAACTGGTTGTCAGTCGCTTTAACGCAAAATGTGAAGGTCTGAAAATATCATGTAGGTATGCCTTTAAGCTGTTTTGTGCCTCACGTATGTAGATCTGGCTTTCCTGCGCTCTAATGTCACATCCCCTAATTATGCATTGGGAATTTGCATGGGAGTAGAGTTGGTGCGCTTACAAATGATAGTGAAAGCTTGGAGAGGTAGTTACTATGAAACATAGTTACTGTGCTAAGGGTTATGAAACACAAACATGAAATGCACAGAACAGACAAGACCTGATGCACTTCGTGTTTGTGTTTCTTCCAGTAACGCTAAGGTGTTGTAGAGCACATTTACAATTAAAGGGCATTGCGTCACAAACCTGTTCCAGCAAAAATGTTTTGCTTTGCACTCAGCTAAAAATTCACTTCACTTGGCAATAAATTATATTCTGGTGGTATTGGGTAGATTTTTCAACTTGAAAACATTGCCGCATACAATGCTCATTTCCACATCTCTGGCAATTTTTGTCTTTTGCAGGGCAAGCACCTCCTGCAAATAGGAGGGAAGTCACTGCGCGAGGTGGCATCGTATGCCATGAAGGCTGTAATGGCGCGCCCCGTCCAAGTGCTTTACAGCCTTCATAGCAGGAAGGGGAAGAGGGCATTCATCAATTTCAAGTTATGCCGGATATTCACAGGTAGTAAAATTTCCTCAGTCATCCTTTTGCATTGTTGAAGTATTGTGTATACAGCCGAACTCCTCTACAGCGAAATGGCTTGCATAACAGGAGGTTGTCCTTGCCAAAATCGTGTCTTTCATATAAATTGTCAACTTATACAACGAAGAAATTCGGGCGTCCCTGTTGGCTGATTTCATTTTTTACTATGAAAGCCACATACTCAGTCACCACTGCCCTTGCAGAAATTGCGAAAGTGTGCTCTGCACTAGCACCAATGGCAGCTTAGGTGAATTGCTTGACGAGCATGCCGATGAATTGCATCACACCAGGCAGCTTACACGTTTAGCATCAGCGGGTGAGACAGTTGAATCTGTCTCGGTGAGTAAAGACATGGTGTGATCATCACTGATGACGTTAATGCTATGTTAGGGTGGAAAAACAAGAATGTCAACGAAGGCAACAGGGATGAAGATCCTGTAAATGGATCAAGAATTTTCATGGCGGGGAAGGCGATAGCGTTTAATTATCCGCAGCATTATTTTGCGTATCCTGCATTTCGCCGCTGAGCATGCTGTGAATCTCGATTCAATAAGGTTGGCTGCGGTTGCAAATTCTGTCAGATAAACTGTGTGCTGAAGACTTAGCAACTTATTTCACTAAGTCTCTTGAAGGTTTTCTTTTGTTGAATGCGTTTGCCTGCTCTATTGTGGGTGAACTTTACGGTGCATGCTTTATGTACTAATTGTGGTCTTTGCATGTTTGTGTGCAGATGTCATCTGTGCGAAAGGGGGGGGGGCGATCTGACACAAGCACAGGACTTCATTAAGTGGTTGCCAGGGTCTGTGGACAGTGGTGGTGGCAGGAAGAGGCGTTTCACAGAAACGTTTGCAGCAGAGAAGCCCGATGATCCCTCCCTTCGGGGCAGGGATCATTGCCTGCCCACTGCTGCCCTCTCCCTGCCCCACCCTTGGCCTCAGGGCCCTGGCCAGTCCACCGTCGGCCCCTCCTGTCCGGCTGCCCATGCTCCTTCCCCTGCTGCAGCGCCTGCTCCTGCCGCTCCTCCTGCCCCTGCTCCCGCCGCTCCTCCTGCTCCTGCCCTTGCTCCTGCTGCTCCCCCTGCCCCTCTATGGATCGGTTGAGGCATTGCCTAAAGTAGGCCAAATACCAAATAAATTATATTTTCGTTTATGCTTTGTGTGTTTCCTTCCTGCACTTTTTTACATCACGTTTTCTTAGCTACTAATTTTATAGGCAGTAAGCCAGCATACAAGCAACAAAATGGCTGAGTACAGGCTATCCTTGAAACACACTGGATAGAAAATGGCTGAGCACTAGATATTCTGGAAACGTGTTGGATAGAAAATGGCTGAGCACTGGATATTCTGGAAACGCGTTGGATAGAAAATGGCTGAGCACTGGATATTCTGGAAACGCGTTGGATAGAAAATGGCTGAGCAATGGCTATTCTGGAAACGCGTTGGATAGAAAATGGCTGAGCACTGGATATTCTGGAAACGCATTGGATACAGAATGGTTGAGCACTGGATTATTGAAATACAAAATGGCTGAACACTGGCTCTATGCTCGAACTACATTGGATACAATGGCAAACTGTAAGGCCAATCTTGGCTCGAACAGTGGGTGGACCTTGGATCGGGCTGCACTTTGCCATGATGCCAGGATTGGGCCAAAGTTCGTACCAATTTCTGCGAGCATTGGACCATGCTTGGCCCAGTGCTGTTGTGCTGCCTGGGAACATGTCCGAAGACCAGTCGTATCGGAACACTGGGAACACTGTCTTAGGTTACCACAGTTTGCTTCGGTTTTCACAGCCGAAGTATATGCCCGGCTCATGGCCTTGGAAAAATAGTTACAGGAGAGTATAAAAAAGCAGTTGTCTACACAGATTCCCTCTGTTTACTTAATTCCCTCCATAGAAAATCAGAGTGCGAACCTTTTCTCGACTGCATCTTGAAAATGCTCGGCAAAAGTGAAAAGTATGGTCAAGTAATTCGTCTCTGCTAGATTCCAAGCCACATGGGAATCCCGGGAAATGAAAAGGCGGACAAATGCGTAGCAATGGCTGCCCGTGAAAAAATCACACAGATAAATCTTCCATTCAAGGACTGTGTCCTGGTGGCCCTGTGCTGCGATCACCTCAAAGTGGCAACAGGATTGGGGCTGTCAAGTAAATAACAAGCTACAAATAGTAAAGCCCATACTGCAGGAGCGGAAGACATCATACCACCAGAACGTTTCATGGAAGTCATTCTATGTCGCGTTCGCATCGGACGCACACATATCACACATAACTTTTTGTCGAAAAATGAAGAACAAGTGGTCTGTGATCAATGCCAAGAATTTCTAACTGTGAATTACATTTTAATAACATGTCCGGCGTTGCAGGAAAAAAGACAAATATTTTTATGAACTTTACAAAACACTAACACCACTTCATCCCTCCCAATGCTAGCTGAAAACGCACTTGTATCTCTAGACAATGTTTTTAAGTTTTTAGATGAAACAGGTTTCTTAAACAAATTTTAAGTAATGATCTTTGGTGCTTGAAGCACTTTCATCAAATTATATATTTTCATCTTGTGCATGGCGCATCATAGCCTTAGTTGCTTTTGCTCCATAAAACCTTACCTGACAAACTAGCAGTGCACAAATACATTTGCACATGCTGGCATTTACTCTGTAAAAGGGACTCTCTCTGCTTTGAAAAAACTTAGTTGCGAGTGATGTTTTTTTTTCTGTTCCGGTTTAATGCCGCTTTGTTTTGCGTCCTATTAAACCATAGGGCAGAAAACATTTTGCATGGCTCAAATAGACAAAATGCCCTAACCGTGTATTCTCTTGTGTGGACGATACCTTTAGCCTAAATGTGGCTTCAAATTTTTATGTACACTTTACAAATCGGTAAAACGAAACTAAATATTTTGTGTAGTATTCAGTAGCTAAAATCTTGGACCGTGGTTGGGTGGCCTGTAGTAATGTGTAAATGAGCAAACAAAAAGACAGCCAATCAGGCTGAAGACAAGGCCCAAAGAATTATTGCTTTATTCTAGCAGGCATGCATCTTGATATGGCACCAGAGCACACCAGATATGGTGAATGACGACGGTAATGGACGGTATGTCTGTTTTGAAAAAGCAATTTGCTTAATGCCATATGTGACAGGCTCATTCACCATTACTCACAGGTGATCTTAGAGCTGGTGCAGCTGGTGTGGGGTTCATCACAAGTGTTCTAGGTGAAGGTGTCATATCGGAGCCCACTGGATGTTATGTGATAAAAAAAACTACTGCAGAGCTAAGGAAATATGAGTAGATTATTCCTGCCGGAGCACCCGCATTTGTTTTAGGCAGTGCATTTGCAAAGTAAGTTCACTACAGGAAGTTGTGCATGAAGCAGAGAGCATTAATTGGCATGTGAGCAATGTGCATGTGTTTAGAGCAGCCCACAATGGCAAGTACCCTCAATGAAAAGGGCTCGCATGCTTGAGAAAAAATGCGAATGTACCAGCTATTTCAGAGATTTTAAGTCTGTGAGCTTCCTGGTACAGCGGACTTCCGTCATTTGGACCTTTGCGGGACGAGCGAAATTGGCCCAACGATCTGGCGGGTTGAATTCAACAAGAAGCAGTAAAACCAAAACAATACTGGTCATTTATCTGGCAGTATTTGCCCCAATTCTAACACGCCGCCAAATCGAACGTGCAAGCACTTTTTATTGCTTCAAAGTAGAAAAATGACGTTAAACCGACATTACAGCTCCTTGACAAAGTAGAAATTGAACGCACGTAAATGTTTTAGCAAGAAAACACTAATATTGGCAAACTTTACCTTCAGATAATGGAACTTTTAATATCCATTGTCATCACTTTAACACAATGACAAACCACAACATCTTGTCCTAGATACGGTTCATAGCACATTTGATATTCTGCATTTATCAAATCAGCTCTGCAACATTCGGTAACGGGATTGTTGCGCTGACTTTGCCACTCCATCCTGTGATGCATGTCACTTTCTGGAACGCCAAGAACACGTGAAACGACTTGATGCCGCTAGCTTAATGTGTAAAGTAACTTATCGTCTGAATGTGTTTTCATAATGAGACTGAAAATGACGCGTTGTCGTCGTCGCACTAAGCATGAACTCGCTCTGTTGCGATCCTTGGTCGCCATCTTGTGTGATAGTTCTGATGGCAGGCTGTTGCGAATGTGGTTTCGGTTTTGTTAGTCTGTAGTTTCGGATTGGATCGCACTGCCCTAGCCATTTTCAGTAGGACTTTCTGGGCGGAAAAGGCGTGCATCAGAATTGCGTAAATAGTGTAATAATTCTTTGTAAGCTACCGTCTTCGCTTTAAGAGGCTGGCCAGAAATAGGGGTCTTCAAAGGGAAAGGATGCCTCTTTAATCCATTCCTTGTACCATAAGCCCGGCTGATATGAATTCTGCCTCTATTGGCATCACCATTATGGTCTGGCGTGTGCGTAATGACGAGCCAAGTTCAAATTATTCGGCGGACGCTAATTTTACGAACAATATAACAAAAGTTTGCACCCATAGTAATGTATGGACTTCGGTCGGCATCGAATTAACTGAAATATCAAATTAAAGGAGTCCCATTGACGGAAGGCTACTGTAATAGACTATCAACGATGTAAATACCAGGTGACACTGACAGCACACGATTCACTATACCATTAGGGTGTAGAAAACAGTGCTGCACATATCGTACTGTTGTGACTGACGAAGTGCACACTTAAGATGGGAGAGGGGCGCGACTAATAGACCGAAAAATTAGCAAAATTTTTTCCTGAATTATTTAGTCATGAATATGTTGTGGTCACCACATGTAGAACACTCTTGCTGTGCAGCCGAATCTCCCCTTTGTTTTCTTGCAATTCATAATTGTGAAACTGCAAGTCGACAGTATTGCACATTGCCATTTTTGTATTAATTTCTTCTGATATTTTTTTATATTAGCAACAGGTTTAAGGAAGAGCACTCCAGCTTATTCGTCCATTATTTGACTCCAGTTTTTTGTGCTATCTGTATGCATTTTTCAAACTACTTTAGATTTAATATTTTCTTCTGGTTTATTAAGACTTAATAATTCTGGTTATACTTAACTAAGGTGCTGCTTATTATGTTTGTGTCAGTCTGACAGCCATTGCCAAGGTGCACCATTGCCCCACGAGCGACTTCCAGAGCAGATTCCGCCACAACAACCACAGCTGCTTCCAAGCCAGAGCAGATGCCGGTGCCACAGCCATTGCTGCCACAACAGCCAATGCCGTCACAACAAGCACTCCTGCTTGCACAGCCAGAGCAACCAGACATGGTTTCCGATGCTGTGCACGCAGAAGACACCAGCCAGGTGTGTATAGCAAAAAATTTGCATAACCAATAATTTGGGATATTTAAGTTGCACAATCTATGACAGTTGTGATTTTGCTTGCCGATTTACCACCATAGTGTCATTGTAACTAGTAAAATACCTAGTGCCTTTTTTACAATTCTTGGACTTGTGATGTAACCTCTGAACTTTGGAGATAAGATATGACGTCAGGGATTAGCAAAAGTTGTCATGAAAAATGAGCAAATTGTGTTGCTGATAGCTTATAACAGGTCGTCTGTCTTATAACTGTTTAGTCGCCATTTATGATTGCATCAATGGCGACCACTGTTTTGTTTGTAGCAGTTACTGCGAGCAGTAGCTTTGTTTGGATCAGTCCAACGCACGCGTAAGCAGCCAAGGATGAAAAGTTATTCTACCGTGGCTTGTGCGTTGGCATCCACCCTGCCGGCTACATTGCAATGGAAGCACAATCTGTTTCGAACCAGCTCACTGGCAAAAAATAATTGGGATGTGCACGCTGTAGTCAAGCAAGTCTCAGATGAAGCTGTGGCAGCTTTGTACTGTGGCCCACCACGAAGGAAGTCACGAGGTGCTCGCTGCTGAAAACGCTAATTAATTGCGAGGTCATGGTAATTGCAGCTTCCGCACTTCATTTCTGGATTCATTCAGTAATTAAAGATGTGTTGGTGTAGTTAGCATTTGTTTAGTGTTCCCTTGATAATCAGGCAATTAAATATTCTGAAGGCTAGCGATATTGAATGTGACACATGGTTCTATGTAGCATAGCTTTAACGGAATGTGTTGATACATTTTTTATTTAGCTACACTTAACCTATGCAGTAAATGTGTTTGATCTTGATTTAAACCTACATTAAAGAATAGCAGGTGGTCAGAATTAAGTGTAGTCGCCTATTACGGTGTGCCTCGTAATCAGATGGTGGTTTTGTCATATAAAGCTCTAGAAATTGATGTTTCTTTACTGTATTTTGTTTTACCCAACACGTGCTTTGCAGTTTAATTAATGGTGCAGGTTGCAAAAGCCAATCAATAATGAAATGCATGAATGTCACAGGACGAAAATCTTCCATTCTGCAATGATAATATCTATTTAGTTTTTGTATGGAACCTATGTTCATGGTAGGATATACAATGGACAAGCCATTCTTCTGGTTCATGTTCCTCTGGGTTGAAATGACCTGTAGCTTTGAAAGCTCTGAGCAGAGTTGATATGAAGTACTGTCACGGAGTGGCACAGTTTCGATGACACTCGTATTAACGGGCAACGAAAGAAAACGTCGTAGTCTCACAGTGCGGAACACTTTAGAGACAGCGACACGCCGATTAACGGGCGCCAAAAACGTCATGGTCTCACGTTACGGCATAGTTTCGTGACAGCGCCACGTCGATTTACGGGTGCCGTATGGCCGGCGGCCGCTGTTCCTTTTGTGCTCGTCAACGGACCCAAGTGTGTCCGTGTGTATCTGTGTGGTGCAGTGCGGGGGCGCGACCTCTGACAGCGGGGGGGGGGGGATCATCCGTTTCCTCGCCCCTTATTAAAAGGGGCGCGGCCAAGACTTTTGGGAGGAGTCAGGAGATAATGAGGTGAACTGTCACCCAAACCTGCCGTTCCCCGACTTAAGGAACTAGGGAAAGGATGGGCTATTTAAGCGCAGGACCAACCGGCTTGTATACCCCGTCGATCGACTTCGCGCCGACGGCGAATGGGTGACAGCCGTGACAAGTACAGTAGCACTATTGTGCTGTAAAGCAAAAGTGCATTCACATTTTGGTCAGATGTTGCTGTTTGCCTTTAGGCATACCCATACAGATGTTTTTCTCTCATGACATGGTAGGTGCATTGGCAAGAAAGAGCAAACTGACGTGCGTTGGTGTGCTTGTGTGGGATTAATTTCCTGTGCTACTTATTAACTCACTATTTTTGTCTTTTTGGCGCAGACGTCATTGCCGAGCTACCTCCACTGTTGGCTCTCGTATATAGTGAGGTAGAGAGATTACCTTCAGAAAATTGTTTTGCACCTGTTGTGTTATCATCGCCCCTAGAGTGATAGCGGTGATAGCGGCAGCGCGACTATCGCGACAGCTTGTTATATTAACCCAGTCATGTGGCCACCAAGCTGGATTTCACTACCAGCCGTCATGGAATAAACCACGTTTGGTTTTGCTTACGCCTTCTTCCTTCATCTGCTGTCCCCCCTCCCCCTGACGAAAACACGACATTAGTGACCAGGATGGGAAACTGACCAATTCTGCGGCAAGCTGACATGGCAATGGAAGGTCCGGCAGCGGCGGGTGCGGTGACGCAAATCGTGGGTTGACTGGGACACATCGATCCCTTTGACGAGCCGCAAGCGACTGGCCGTCATACGAGCAACGCTGGTCGTCGTTTCTTCAGGTCAACCGTATTCCCGAGGACGACAAGGTACGCGCTTTTTGAGTCTCATAGGCCCAAAGATGTACAGTCTTCTGAAGTCGTTGGCCGCGCCGGAATTGCCGTCAGCTTAAAGGTTTCGAGTTTTATTGCGATAGCAATTATATGGACACTTCCACCGGATTTCTGCCGTCGGCGTCGCCGTCGTCGTCGCCGTGAGGTTCCGTATAGATAAAATCTTCGCCGCGCGCCGTATGCCCGAGCGGAAGCGTGCGGGGACGCACGCTGTCACGGAGCGCGAACGCACTCAATCTTCCACGCGCAAGCAAGGAAGCGGGAAGCGAGCGACGGAGGGAGCGGGGGGGGGGGGGGCGCATTTCTACTCTGCCAACAACCGCGCTCGTCGCTCGCTCGCACCGTCTCTTATCTCCACACGGCTCTGACCTTTATGCGCTGTGCATTCGCCGCTCAGTTTCCGTTGAAGCGATAGACCGCACGTACCTTCGCCCGCTGCGGCGTATATGCGCTTGCTGCCAGCGTTTTGACAGTCGTTGTCTGCAGTCATTCAGTGTGATCTATTCATGTTTGTTTGTGCGCGCTCACACCACGCTTGTTCATTCAGTTAGTAATAGTCGGGCCACATTTTCCAACGCACGCTACACATGCAATGCTGCCCGGATCGGCAGTGCAGCGCTACAGGTGTGTCCCTTCGCACGCGCTGCCCACGGGCAGCGCTTCTCATCAACACCACCGTTTCACACGCGCCTTCTCGTGGTCATCGAGTCTCTCTTCATGTCGGTCTACTTACGCCGCAGCACACCTGCTTATTTAATCAGCTCATGTTTACTACAATTCATATTGCTACCAAAGCCGCTCACCTTACTTCGTATGACATTGCTGTGTTGCTATCGCATTCATTGCTTCGCCCTTAGGGCGAAACTGTGACATTTTTTAAAGAAATTTCTTGGTGAGCATTTGTCACCGAAGCCGTCGGTCATTAGCGAACGCGCAAAATTTCACAGAAGAGCGCAACTTGAGACTGAATCAATTTCGGAATATGCTGTGCAGTTACGGAAATTGGCAGAGACATGCGAATTTGAATCCGCCCTCGATCAGTCACTGCGGGACTGTTTTGTCTGCGGTCTGTGCCGAGAAGATATACAGCGCGTGTTGTTCACGGATGATAACAAGCTAACCTTCCAGAAAGCCGTAGAACGAGCGCTAGCCATGGAAGCGCCGAAAAAGAGCATGGCAGAAGCGCACGCTTCGGTTGGGGAAACTGATATGACGCAGGGAAATTGCTACCGCTGCGGGTCTGCGAAGCATGCAAGCAGTCTGTGCCCGCACATTGCAGCCATCTGTTTCAAATGTGATAAGAAAGGGTACATTCAAAGAGTGTGCCAAGCTAACAAGCACATAACGACGAAGGGAGCGCGTCGAAACGTCACGAAGGTGTTGAGTCCCGTTCAAGCTTTCATTAGCATGAAGCGAATTGTTTCGCCTGGTCTGGTGCCGATTAAAATTTCAATGCACGTGCAAGACGTGCAGAGTTTGTTTCAGGTCAAGAGGTGGTCGAGGAAACCAAGAATGCGTTGGCCTCATCCTCGATCCTGGCTCATTACGACCCAGATAAACCTTTGCAAGTGGCATGTGACGCTTCCCAGTACGACATAGAGAAAGGAATTCAACAAGAGCGGACACTCCCATAGAGCCCAGCGGCCGAATTGACTGCAGCGCGCCAAGCGGTCGGTATCAATAACTTCCTTTTTCGGTTTAGGGCGCGCGCATTTTGAACGTTAGCTAGGACGTCGGCTGCGCCCTTTGTTTTTTTCTATTTTTTGCCCGTCTTTCTGCGGTATCGGTTTATTATTTGGTAAAAATTATTGCGAGCGATCTTGTCAAGTGCCATCAAATCTGTGCCACGTGCAATTTCACAAAGTAGAAGCAAGACCTCTTGTGAAATGAGGAAATATTTATTTTGCTCTACATAAAAAGCTTGTTCCACGCTTTTTGTGCGTTCATCCAACGTTGTGACCCCAGGTAAGCAGTAGTTCCCGTATGAAGCTCCACAGGACGGCATCAGCTGAAAAGTCCCCGCAGGGGCGTCTGCGTCAGCACGCGTTTGGTCTGTTGCGACACCATGGACCCGAGCACACGAGGGTTGGACCCTCCCGCGTGTAACCGTGCGCGGCTTAGCCGTGTCTGGGGAAAGGGGGATCCTGGGGGTTGAGGTAATGCCGGGTGTCTGGACCTCTAAGGGCCCCCGGCGGAGGCAACACACCTCTTCGGCCTCTGCTTCACATAGACGGCACCTCCAGACTCACCCACCTGGAGGAAATCGGCAGTCGCCTTTTCCTGTCCCCCTCTTCAATCTCTTGTCTTTTTCTCTCACTTTTCCATCTGTCCTGCCTTCTACTCACTTCTTCTCACTTCCAAATTTCTGGGCGGCGAGGGTTAACCCTGTTTACTTACTTCAGGTTACTTCATATTCGGTTATAGTGGTGACGTACAGCTGGTGTCTGCAGGGCCTGTGTCTACAGGCACTGCAGCGTCCCCTAGTAGGACTCCATGGTGGGTGGCTGGCGTTTCTGCCGAAACATGAACATTTTTATGGCTAGTTCTTTTCCCGCGCTTTCTGTTCGCCCCCAAAAGAGGGGGCGCACTGAAGAAGTATTTAAATTTTTTGGCCACCAAATTGAGAACTGTCCACGATACCACGTGGTACATAGTGAGAAAACTGAGAAGTCCGTGAGAGTGATCTCACCCTTTACTGTTGCAAAGACTCTGACAGAAACTATAGGACCAGGTTACAAGGCGACGAAGATGGCCAGCGGTGACATCCTTCTGGAACTCCGCGATAAGAAACAACATGATAAAGTACAGAATCTTGTGTCGTTTGGAGTTTTTCCCGTGACTGTGACCTCGCACCGCACCATGAACACCACCGGCGGTGTTATTTCTGATGACGACATGTTGGAGCTCACTAAGATGAACTTCTGGAAGGATTTAAGGAACAAAATGTTTTGGCTGTAAAACGAATCAAGATGAGGCGCGATGGTAAGGAGATTCAGACAAAACACTTAATTCTTACTTTTGGTTCAAGTGTTCTACCCGAGACAATTGAGGCCGGATACGTCAAAATACGTGTCAGGCCATACGTGCCAAACCCGCTCCGATGCTTCAAGTGCCAAAGATTCGGCCACAGCTCGCAGAACTGTTGAGGCCAACTGACGTGTGCTAAATGTAGTGCCCTGGAACACACATCTGAATCGTGTGAAAACTCTATCCGCTGTGTGAACTGTGATGGGGAGCACGCCGTATACTCGCGGTCCTGCCCATCCTGGAGGAAAGAAAAGGAAATTGTAACTATAAAAGTGAAAGAGAATATTTCATTTAAAGAGGCACGAAGGCGGGTGACCTACCTGTCTAAAACCAGCTTTGCCGATGTGACGCGTCAGGGGGCAGCGTCACAACGGCCTCCGGCTGCTGTCCGGCCCACACATCGTGAGCCGGCGGTGACACCATCCGCCCCCTCGGCGGCTGCGGCTACTGCTGTTCCGCCATCAACCTCCGGGCTGGTGGTCTCAAAGGTCTCGTCCATGGAGACGAGGCCCTCACGTCAAACACTGCGCTCGCAAGAGCGCTTGTCCAGCTCCTCGCAAGAGCCGATGGACACAACAACCGGTCAGACGGCGCCGCCAGTGCCTAAGGAGCTCCGCGAATCTTGCGATCGCTCCAAAAAAGAAAAACCCCGCATCACAGTGCCCGACAAGGGCTCTGTAAGCTAATTTACAGTCTCTTCACACACAGCAAAAACCTATTTTCAATATGAGCACGCAAATATTGCAATGGAACGTTAGGGCACTTCTCCATAACCTCAATGACGTTAAATAGCTCCTTTATAAATATAGTTCGAGGGTGCTTTGTGTCCAGGAGACGCATCTGAAATCAGCAAACACAAACTTTCTAAGGCAATACGCCGTTTTTCGCAAAGACCGTGACGACGCTACCGCCTCGTCGGGCGGTGTCGCTATAATTGTCGATAAAGGTGTTGCCTGTCAGCAATTAAACCTCCGAACTTCCCTTGAAGCAGTTGCTGCCCGAGCAGTACTGTTCGGTAAACTAGTCACGATTAGTTCGATTTACATCCCCCCTTGCTATCCACTCTCCAAGACACAGTTTCAAAGTTACATAAATGAACTTCCGCCGCCATACATAGTTGTCGGAGATTTAAATGCACATAACACTTTGTGGGGAGACTCTCGTTGCGATGCGAGAGGGCGCGTAATTGAAAACTTTCTGTTTTCTTCAGGCGCATCTATACTTAACAAGAAAGAGCCAACGTATTTCAGTGTTACACATAACACATACTCATCCATTGACTTAAGTATAGTATCCAGTACACTAATCCCGTACCTGGAGTGGTCTGTTCTCAAGAACCCCTTAGGGAGCGACCACTTCCCTATTATGTTAAACTCAACGAAATAAGATGGATGCTTGCCAAGTTTTCCTCGATGGAACGTGGACTCGGCCAACTGGCAACTGTTCCGAGAGCTTACATGTTTAGGTGGCGATGACATTGCTGATTTTAATGTAGACGACGCTGTGGCATATCTAACATGTTTTATTATTGACGCTGCTACGAGATATATTACGCAAACAACTAAGTCCGACTAAGAAGCGTCGCATCCCATGATGGAACGATGAATGTAGGAAAGCACGCAAAAACCAAAACAAAGCTTGGGGATTGCTTCGCAATTCTCCAACCACCGAAAAAATTTCAAGCAGGTTAAGTCACAAGGCAGAAGAACCCGTCGGCGTGCAAAAAGAGAGAGTTGGGAGAGGTACCTCTCCGGCATAAATTCTTACACAGATGAGGCGAAAGTATGGCATAGTGTGAATAAATTGAAAGGCCGGGAGTCGAACCTGCTACCCTTAGCAAGTACCCAAGGAGATAGCCTGGAAGATCAGGCAGATTGTCTGGGCGAACACTTTGGATATGTCTCCAGTGCCTCTCATTACACAAAAACACTCATGAGGTTCAAAGAACTCGCAGAGCGACAGCCCCTTAATCGGAAATGTGCTCAAAATGAAGATTACAACCGCCCGTATAGTTTAGCTGAATTTAAAACTGCTCTCGCTTGTTGCAACAGCTCAGCACCAGGTGCTGATCGTATAATGTATGAAATGATCAAGCACCTACACCCTGAAACACAAAAGACACTCCTCTCTCTTTTTAATGTCATGTGGGCTGGTGGGTACATTCCATCTTCTTGGAAAGAAGCTATAATAATCCCCATACTTAAACAAGGCAAGGAGCCATCCTTACCTAGTAGTTACAGACCCATTGCTTTGACAAGCTGTCTGTGTAAGCTCTTCGAAAAAATGATTAACCAGCGCCTTGTCTATCTCCTAGAAAGCAACGGAATACCAGATCCGTACCAGTGTGGCTTCCGAGAAGATAGGTCGACTACAGACCACCTTGTCCGTATTGAGGGGATTATAAGGGATGCCTTCATACACAAACAGTTTTTTTCTCTCCGTATTTCTTGACTTGGAGAAAGCATATGACACCACATGGCGCTTTGGTATTATCCGAGGCCTATCCACTATGGGTGTCCGCGGCAATATGTTGAGTACTATCGAAAGCTACCTTTCTAACCGTACGTTTCGTGTGAGGGTGGGCCGAGCCTTGTCGAGGTCTTTCACCCAGGAAACTGGTGTCCCGCAAGGCGGTGTGCTTAGCTGCACACTTTATTGTTAAAATGAACTCTCTACGGACCGCTATCCCACGAACAATGTTCTACTCTGTATATGTAGATGATGTCCAGATTGGTTTTAAATCGTGCAACCTTGCTATCTGCGAACATGTCCAGCATGGTTTAAATAAAGTAGCTATATGGGCTGATGAAAACGGCTTTAAGTTGAGCGCACAGAAAAGTACATGCGTCCTTTTCACAAAAAAGAGAGGAATAGTACCAGATCCGGCTATTCAGCTCTTTGGTAGTACATTACCTGTAACCACTGAGCACAAGTTCCTGGGAATTGTGTTGGACTCAAAACTGACATTCATGCCGCATATCAAATACTTGAGGGCTGAATGCCTGAAAACTATGAACTTGTTGAAGCTTCTATCGCGTACAACATGGGGCAGTGACAGGAAATGTATTTTGAACTTGTATAGATGCCTTGTCGGCTCACGACTTGACTACGGTGCGATAGTGTATCAATCTGCATGCTGCACCCAGTGCTTTAAAGATGTTGGATCCTGTTCACCATTTCGGAATCCGACTCGCGACCGGGGCCTTCAGGACGAGCCCCGTAGAAAGCCTATATGTAGAAGCAAACATGTGGTCGCTACACCTTCAGAGGTCTTATTCCAGTTACACATACTTCCCGAAAGCAAATTCAAACCGTTCACATCCTACCTATTCTACCATAAACGATACCACATGTGCCACACTATTTCATAATCGACCTAGAGCGAAGCCGCTATTCTCACTACGTGTGAGAAACATGAGTGAAGAAATGGGTATTTCATTACTTGAACATAACCTAATGACTCTAGGGAAACTGCCACCGCCGTGGCAGTGGCAGCTGGTAGAATGTGACACATCGTTTATCGAAATCACAAAACACGCGCCACATACACACATTCAAATGCACTTTTTACAATGAATGTCGAAGTACTCCTGCCCTGAATTCTATACGGACGCGTCAAAGTCGCATGCTGGCGTGTCTTATGCAGCAGTCGGTCCGTCCTTCTCGGAATCCGATGTACTCCACCCTCAAAGAAGCATCTTTACTGCAGAAGCTTATACAGTACTATCCGCGGTGAAACACATCGAGAGAATGAAACTACAAAAGGCAGTAATATTTACCGACTCTTGAAGCGTCGTTAAAGCTTTGATGTTGCCACAGAAACACAAAAACACTATAATTACCAACCTCTATTCACTGATCTGCTCTGTTTATGCATCCAAACAACAACTCATAATACGATGGGTGCCTGGGCACAGAGGCAGCGAGGGTAATGTTCTTGCGGACAATATTGCCACGTCTATAACAACCAAAGGTGGCACCTCTTGCTTATCTATTCCCGCCACAGATTTCAAACCATACCTCCGGAAGGAACTGAGGAGATATTGGCAAAGCATGTGGGACAGCGAAACACTCAATAAACTCCACATAATTAAGCCGAACATAGGAAATTGGCAGCCTATAACAAAAATACGACAAACCGAGGTTATTTTTGCCGCCTTAGAATCGGCCACACTTTCGGTTCACACTCATACTTGTTGATTGGTGACGAGCCACCATTCTGTGGTAAATGTGGCGC
>NC_051154.1:365182939-365240015 GCF_013339745.2 Dermacentor silvarum
GCCACAGGGTATGTGGTTTACATTTCTAAAGTAATTGCTAGTGCTCTAGAAAATGCTTTGAACCATTGCATGAAACTGGATAGTTTAGGAGCTTGTTTCATGGGCTTGTAGCACAAGAAAAAAAGAAATTTTAGTGCAATGAGGCAATTCGACAACAGGTACACTAGACTTGCTGCAAATGTGGTTTTGATTACATATCCAACTGCAATGCAATTTTCAAACTCTATTATTTAGAAAACAAAACTGCAGATTAAAATGAGGTAAATACGGTATATACAGAACATCATTGCATCCCTTTTCCTGTACTGTGTCCCACTTGTTTGCACTGCTATTTATCATTCACGATGTACCAACTCGTCTAACAAAAAGAATTTATTCACAAGTGCTCTACATTGTGTCCTTCTATAGAAAGCTGCCACAGTTTGCATTTTATATCAGCAATAGATTTTTATTAACTTAACGATTTACTCCTGCTTCATGAATGCATCTCTACGGAGAGCTGTTGGAAATCACCGATTCAGCAAGCCACTATGGTAGCTCAGTGCCTATGGCGTTGCGGTGCTGAGCTCGAGGTCAAAGATTTGATTCTGGCAGTCAGGGTCACATTTCGATGAGGTCTCATTGCAAGAACACTAGTGTACGCTTAGATGCATGTTAAAGAAACTAAGGTCCAGTCCAAATATGTCATTAGAAACTATACAGCAGGGAACAAATTATTTCCATGAACTCTTTAGTGTGTGCGATGCAAACTTCCTTCACATAGAACCTACACCATGTTTCATGAAACAGCACAGAACTTCCACATGTTACATAGCCTCATAATTACAAATAAAAGGGCAGTACAAACCAAGGTGGCAGCCACAGCCTCATCCCGCACGGCTGCCTCTAATTCGTTAATATTGCCGGCAGGTAGCCGAGAAAGAACTGGAGGCACCGTCGACAAGGCAGGCTGAGACACTGCACGGGTCTTGTTGAGAGGCTCAGTTTCATCCAGCATCTCAGACACAACCCGTACTTCATGCCTCAGCTGCTACAGCTCATGCACGACATCCCTGTTCTGCTGCCGCACCTCCAGCTGCACCCGCAGCAGCATCGCTGAAACACAAAAATATTTACTTCACAGCAGAAGCGGTAGATTTATGGCATATTTCGTTGTTTCAGAGCACTCTGGTAAATGCAAAGTATCAGGATTTGTACAGGTCTCGGTGACAAAAATTCATAGGTATTTAAAGACTTTCAAGGGTGCCTCCAGCAATAGAAGGAGAGGTGGAACCATTCTATTGTGTCCTAATGGGGAGTACCATATTTTCCGGTCTATAAGTCGCATCTTTTATAAGACTCAACCCCTCAAACCGGCAGCTTTTCCAGAAAAAAAAAACGTTTCTTGCATGCACTTCGACTTGCCACTTTAGCCTGAAGCTTTCACCTCTAGCTTCCTGGTCAGCCCAGTTTGCAGAGCGACTGCTCTGTAAATGTAACCCTGCTCCAAGTTTGCCTTCCCCTTTCACATAAGCATAAAATACAAAAAACACTAGCAATTACCCGACAGCTTCGTGGTGTCCACAGCCAACTCGCATTCCGCCTTCTTGGCCCTCCTCTTTGCCTTGTCATAAGTGCCTTTGAACAAAGTAAAAATATTCAAAACAGATTTTAATAGACACTAGAACGACAAGCAACCTGTTAAGCTGTGCAGGCTACATTCAACGGACAAATGTCACGAATAAGATATTTGTGACCTCTGTGAATGCCCGCAGCAAACTGCGCAGACATTGTGAACAAGCTGGCACAGCTTTGATGACGTCAAAGTATCAGTGGTACAAGTTAACATAACTCAGGAACTGTAGAATGACACTAAAGAATTAGTTTGTCATTGTTTTTATATTCTTTGCAAGTTTTCAGTTGCACCCACTGCCACCAACAGTCAATGTTATGACATATCGGAGACAGTCAAGCACCTGCAAATCTCAATAAACAATGAATCATTTATTATTACAAACCCATTTCAATGCAAAAATGCAGATTGCATTTGGTATAACTTGGGATGGCAACATTCAAACTAGCCAAAAGGTGGAAGCCTCTTGGTGCAGTTTTTAAAGTTAGATGTTTAACAAACTATGCAACCTTCTAAGGCAGGTTTACACCTGCAAGATATCAGCCATAAAATGACAAGAGTGCTGTTAATAATCAAGCCATTGCTAATTTTACAGATGTAGGCATTGCAAGCTAGGCGGGGGGAAATTATGCATAATAATAAACAGCGAAGGCTTGATTACTTTCCTGTATGTGCAACAATGGTGCTGTCAACAATAATTGCAACATTTTCCACAGCTATAGAGTGCATCATACATAAACTTTAATTTAAAGAAAAAAAAGGGGGGGGAGGCAAACGAACTGTGTTGGTCCTGACCACCGTGGTCTTAAGGGACACTAAAGAGAAAAGTACTTCTGCATCAGTAAATTACTGTTCAGTCTACACAAACAAAACAAAGTGCATGTTCTTTGGAGTTTGGTTGAAAAAGTGCTAGTTCGTGATGCACGTCATCCAAGTAGCAAAGTAATGAGCCAACTTTTTATTTGTTCTAATTGTCAAGATGGTAATTTGGGAGATGAGCATCATAAGTGACACCAAAACAAACCGTTTCCAGCGAAGAACACATTGTGTGCTTATTTTTTCCGTGAAACCCCATGAAATTTGAAAAAGATCATGTCCATGGAATTGCAGGGCACTGAAACTGTCTTAGTGGGTAAGCAAGCTGGCCCTGTCATTGACAATAACATAAACATTCTTTACACAATGCACCAACAGCTCCCTAACAGCTCCTCGGAACTGGTTTTGGAACGTAAAACCCCAGAAATGACAGTTAACTTTCCCCGCTGAGACTGTTGGATGGCACAGCAACCTTTTCCACACGGGTGCATTGACGCATGGCAGTTTTCATACTTGCAGACTTCTCTCCACGAGAAAAAAAACATGATGTGGACCATGCTAGAAGCATGTCACTCTAATATATCATACAACTTCTTGATCAACACCCTAACAGATAGATGACTAAATTAAAAGAGTTAGCTATAACTAATTAGGTGCCAAGGGCTAATAAATTACTGGCCATTTCTCAACTGGACTCTGAATAACATGCACTTGGTTTTATTTGTGTAAAATTATCTGTATTTTTAAAGCTTGTTACATAACAGCTGGGACACTATACCATCAGGGTTTTTTTTTCTTACAGAGGGTAGTGGTCACAGGTACAAGGATTAGGTACAACACAATGTCATTCCTACTTATCCAATGTTAGCTGTTGCAATAATACGAGAAAAAAGAACCGTATTAATTCGACACAATATTAGGTCAAAACAAAAGGAAAGCGTGGTACAGTAATTGGTACATTTAGCATATGAGCAATTAATACAGCCATGAGACAGTGAAAGGGCTGCAACAATACATTGCAGTTACTGCCCTCATAAACTCATAATCTTGAACTTAAACTGTTTGAATGAGATGACAATACTACTCTTTTGATTTACTTGGTATATACGAGTTCAAGGTACAAGTTCAACAGTCAGTTAAGACAGCCGAGCATAAGGTTAGCCGTGATATGTATGTCAAACTTCTACAGGGTGCTGAATAATTTCGCTGCACCTGTTCGAAAAAAGGTTTTGCACTTATCACTGCACTGTTCTTGCTCAAATTTTGCAGAACGATCACATTTTGGGGTCGCCTTCGTTGAGTATGACACTTACCACAGTTTTTTGCCTGGTGTTTTTAGAAAAAAAAGTGAGAATCTGCCTTCACTTGTGGGGATGTGACCTGCTGCAACGAGAGCACTAGCATAAACTTGTGTCGCTGCCTGCTGGCAGCTGTAGAAAGCAGCTGGTCAGGGAGGTTTGCGACGTGTTCCAGGAGCAGGCAACATGCGGCAAACCTCCCTGACCAGCTGCTTAACGAAACTTAACACCCATCAATTTTGTATGTGTAATGAAATTTCAGTCTCCCGAAGAACAAAAATCGTCTGTGTGGAAACGCGACTGTCACGAATAAGCAATTGGTGCAAAAGTTAGGTGCGGAACTATTACTACTGACGTAAACCACCTCATGACTTGCCGAGAAGCGTGTTGACTGCTGCACATTATCTCATAATTTCTGCCTAAGGAAGCTGGCATGACATCAGAACCGCCGCGCGTAGACGGAGCCATTCTGCGCCTAGTCTCCGCGTCTAGTACGGGGCACGCTGCAATTGAGAAGTTTTTTTCTATGCACCGAATCTGTTTTAGAGGTTTGGTAAAGATCCACGTGTGCCACAAGCGCTCCGCTATTTACATGCGCCGTTTGATTCATGTGGTCGATCCACTGCATAAGGCTGGAGCTTTGTGTGCAAGCATGCGAAATCGGCGGTTTCCTTAGAGCATGTATCCTTTTGCACGAGGTACAATTAAGCTCGTCTCCCATGGAGAGCAAAGCTAGCGAAAGGCGGTGAAAGTTTACGCTAAGTTGTGAACAACACGTGGCTGAAGCGAAGTGTTACATGGTCTCATATTGTGGCACTACCACGCACCACTCGTACTGGACGAACAGGGAGCCATTAGGCCACGCCGAGCACTAAAGAAGCCTCTTAGATTATTTTTCAGGTGCTTTAATGTTCGCATAGAATCCACATGGCTTTGTTTCGCACCACCGCAGCAGTGACGTCGGAATTTCTCGCGAAAACGGCTAATTTATTTCCTGGCCGGCACGATTGCGTGTAGACTCCGCTGCCCTAAACGATGCAGTAGATGAAGTGCTTGTGGCCGGGTAACACGCGCATAGATCCCCGACAGACCTCATTCAAGATCTATAGTGTAGCTATATCGCGCAAGTCGTGCATGAAATCTACGCCCAGCGTCTTTCAGTGCATCAAAAAAGCGGTCTAGCCAATGCCATTCCGGAGTATATAACATGCGCGCATGATTGAACTCATCTGGAGCGCACGTAGTACGCGACCGATCGGCCTAGCCACACGTGCGCTCGCTGCATATTTGGCACGCGCCATTAACTAAGCAAATACTCGCACACGACATTGACCCGTAGATGAGAATGCACATAAGGTACAATCACAACAAGAAAACTCTCGTATTCAAAATTGCATATTCACGCACACGTTGACTTCAGTTTCCTCGGTTACCACGTTGCGCACAAGGCAAGGCTGTCGTCGATGGCGATGGCGATGGCGCAAATTCCGGGACGAAAGGAGAGAGAGGAAATCGAGGAACCGACGCTCTCTTTTTTTCTTTTTTTTGAGTCACCTCTCGAATCGCCAGTGCAAAAGTACATTATTATTTCATTAATTACGGCGGATGATACGCAATAAAAACAAGCATACCGGGAAGCGCGTTCAAGTCGCGTGGGTCGCACCAAAATCATTGAAGGACAAAAACGAAAAAAATGTACAATAATGTTTGTATTAATTCGATCCGCAATCCGGCTTTCCGTGGCTGTAGAGTGTACTAGTGGCTGCTTCGCTACGGTTTGCAGGTGGTGTAGGTGAATCGAACGTAGCTTTGACAAGTTCTATTCACCTGTTTCGTTTCAGCGGTGGAGCAATGGCGCCTTTGAACGCCCTATGAGAAATCCGCCGTTCGTTTCAAAATATACAGGAAAGGTGCAGGGCTGGTTCGCGATTTTGCTGCGCCCGTTCTACTGTCGGTGCCGACTTTGTGCAGTCGTGCAGGTACAGTGTCCTAGAATGTACAAATACCTTATATTCTAATACACTGTGGTACAGGTGCGAAGCAGCAGCGCAGCAGACGACACAGCACACATGCACAAGCGCCGTTAAAACCCAGCTTACGGGTATCTGCCGTGTCTAGGCAAGCGCGGGTATATTAACGTCTCCGAAGCCGATTACACCAGCAGCTCAAGACCTATTTAACGCAAGCCGTGCACATTGGTCGGACCAAACACACACCTGCACCGGGTCTGCACTTCGGCATTCGTTTCGTGTGCCGCGCTTTTCGTGAATCGGTGCGCGAACTGGTTCACAGTGGTGCAGGCGAATCGAACGGGCCTTTAAAAAATCCGTTCGCTTCATGGAAGAACGGAAAAAAAATGTCGCAGTTTTGCCCGAAAGACGAAGCATCAATGGCGATAGCGAATAAGCAGAGAGCTATTCGGAGTAGGGATAGTAGCTTTATCGGCTGCATAAAGTTGGACACATTCACTTACTAGCTGAATTAACAAGCGTGGTGTCAGCGCGCACAAGCACACATGAATAGATCACACTCGATGACCGCAGACAACCACTGTCAAAACGCTGGCAGCAAGCGCAGCTGCCGCAGCGAGCGAGCGAAGGTTCGTGCGGTTTATCGCTTCAAGGGAAAACTGAGCGGCCGCATGCACAGCATACAAAGGTCAGAGCCGTTTGGAGGTCGCTTGCAAGATACGGCGCGCGCGACAACACCGGCAGCCCGTACCGGCGCAAACATAATAAAGAACCAAGCGCAAAGCGCAAAGTACATGAACGCATTTGTTGGCAGAGTAAAAGCCGCCTCCCCTCCCTTCCGCGCTTCCTTCCCGTTTTGCTCCTTTCGCGTGGGAGATTGCGTCGCCAGTTCCCCTTGCGCCCGGTTGCAAGATTTTATCGCCCCGTGGACTCTATACGGAACCTCACGCCGACGACGGCAGAAATCTACTTGAAGTGTCCATATAATTGCTATCGCAATAAAAACTTCCTTCGTGGAGGAAGAAATTTTTCTTCCTCCAGGAAAAAATTTTCTTCCTCCATGGTTCCATTCAATTCGGCTCATGCGTTGGCAGGTCGGCTGCTCCTTGCTGTGACTGACTGCCCCACTGCACTGCTGTTGTCCACGCTTTCGCCTCGCCGTCGTCTTGCATTTCTCGGCACGGGCTACAGCATTGCGGTTTCGGCATCTGACTCATCCCTCTCGCTCATCATGCCCTCCAAGTGAAGGAAATGTCAAGTCGTAAGAAAGGAATACAACAAGATAATGAATGAGCTAGGACTCGCGCAGCTTGTTGGCCTTCCTTGTCCAACGACGAAGCTGCAAGCTTCACCTCTGCAGACAGTTCGCGTGTAGAGCGACTTTCGCCTCCGAAGCCGGGAACCAGCAGACAATCGTTAAGTTCAATTTCCATGGATGACGGTGGTGAGCCTCCGTTCAAACGGTTGAACGAGCGTTCGAGAAGTGAAGCCTTTGTTGACGACGTCTGCAGACAAGAAGCTCCTTTTGTAGAATGCCAATCAGATAGTGCGGGTACGTCCTCATGTGAGCACAGCGACTGATAGCAGCTCAAGTGACAAAGGAGGTCCCCAAGGTAGCGATTCAAGTGATGAGTCTGATGACTTTCTCGCTTCAGACAGCTTCACTGGGCCAGATGAGGGAATAGCCTTCACTTGTAGTCCAACGCTCTCTCATGTACTTTCCGAACAACCGTCTGCAAGTGAAGAGCTTGCTGTAATTGCTTCCAAACATAATATGACGCATGCATGCATTAACGATGTCCTCAATTTCTGCCGGCGAAGAGGCATCTCTTACCTTCCAAAAGATGCTAGGACAGTTTTGAAAACTGAGCGCAAAGCTCAGGTGGAGCAAAATAGTTCATTTGTGCACTTTGGCCTTGCAGAAGGAATTCGTCAAGTGTTGCAGCCGGGGCAAGTAGTTCCAAGTGAACTGAAGCTACAAGGCAACATTGACGGAGTCCCTCTTTATAAAAGTAGCCAGCTTGCCTTTTGGTCCATCTTGTGCCGCATAAAAATGTGGAGGCAGCCATATGTGCAAGAAGTCTCCGACCTAACCTCTGAGGGGTTAAGCATAGGAGATGTTCATGTTCGGGTGAGCATTAGAGCCATGGTTTGCGATGCTCCTGCAAGGAGCTAGGTCAAATGTATTGTTGGCCACACTGGCTATTATGCGTGCGAGCGATGCAACCAAAAAGGGCAGCACATTGAAAATAGGGTGACATTTCCCAAAGTTCATGCAGCAGCACGGACGAATGCATCATTTCGATCTCAAGAGAACAAGCGCCACCATTCTGGTGTTTTCCAGTGATAAGTGCCCTGTTTGCGCTAGCTTAATGTATTCTCAAAACTGACTCAAATATATTCTCAATTCATTTCTGTAATTGGCATGCTTTAAATAAAGCTGCTTTGTTTTAGAACAGATCCCATTCTGTGCAATCCCATTCTGTACGAATTAAAGCGTTGGAACGCATAGTCTAGTGCTGCAAGGTATGTCCTGGGGCGGTACAATCGGTTTGATAGTGCAACGGAATTAAAAAAAATCTAGGATGGACTCCTCTAAGCGAACGCCGCAAAAATCTTCGCCTCAAGCTTTTTTACGCTATATATAATAATCAAACTGGAATCAAGGCCTCGTCATATCTGCGTCCTCCATATTACTTGTCCACCCGAAGAGACCATGTGTTCAAGGTTCGGGAGTATGCCCCCAGGACTAACCTATTTAAGTTTTCTTTCTTTCCGAGGACCATATCGGAGTAGAATTTGTTACCGGCTGAGGTTGTGAGCCAGAACTCTGTCGATTTCTTTTATTCTGTATTATGCCCCTCGCAATAATGCCAATGGCGCTGCGAGTTTTGTTTGAATAAAAGAAAAAAAAGAACCAGCATAAAAGCCAGGAGGACAGAAACAAAATAAGTGACAGAACAAGAGTTAGACTTGGAGATATTAGTTTATCTTCACAATGCCCAACATGACATTTTTGACACACAAGAGTTCGGTAGCTCAAAATGCTGATGTAAGGGTGGGAAAGTTTGCGAAATTCACGCTAGTGTCTTCGACACACTGAACCATAACTTAAATTTCAGGTAGCTCAGATAGTCAATTTATAATTAACAACTAAGTTATAAAGACTTTTTTTCAGGTGGGGGGAGGATACAAATGTACTTTCTAGGTGACAAAGTTTAAGTTGTTTTTTAATCTTTTTTTATTATTTGTTTGTTTTTTGTTTTGTTTTAGCAAAATGGGTTTTAGGCTTTCTGGGGTTATTCAAAGGATATATCGCAACTAAATGTTTTATATGTGCGTGATCCCTGCAGCCACATCTCACCTTAAAAAGGTTCATAGGTTATTCTAAATGTCTGCATTCTTTATCAGTGAGAAAAACAGATGTCATGCTTGCATGTCAGGAGCTGTGTTTCTTAATTAGTACATTTCCAGAAGCTCACTTTCAAGAGTTGTACATGCCTTTCCCATCTCATGCACATCATAAAAACTGGAGGTATAGCTGCATTCACAACAATGAAAGAATAAATGGCCACCTGTGTACCCATGGGCAGCAAAAGCAACGTTCACGCATTCTATCATTGATGCGCTGATCAATGAATGTAAACCCTGCCACATGTAGAAGGGCTCTGCAAATTATTTCTGTGGCATGTGAACTCTGTGGCATATTTTGTCATGTAGTCACCCTTGAATTGGTTTGCAATATGGCTACACAAGCCATCAAGCTTGCTGTGTGCTGAAAACCGTCGATTCCCATTGGGCCCCTTCTCTACTTTCTTGTGCAAAATGCACAAATATTAGATTATTTCGTTGTTTATTCTTCTCTGTTGTGATCACCTTGACGTGCATATTGCTGTCCATCTCATTTTTTTTCACAGTCACTGTGCCACCACATCAGTGGCACTACTGAAATGCCCATCAGCTTCCAGACAACAAATTCCTTGCTGACAGCTCTATTCATTTGAGTGAATGCAGCACTCTTTCAAGACATTAATAACAACATGCCTAATGCTTGAAAATGAGCTGCAGTGAGGTGCAGCAATGTAGTTCTGCCTAGATTGCAACATATTTGGGGCTAAGCCTGACAGTGACTACATAATAGAGCAGGTTGGTCATCATTCAGCACCTTGCCTATCTAAGCCTCACATCTTAATGGCAGCAGTCCTGGCTGCTTCCACACATGTGGAAAGCTAGCGTGAACACAGTATATAAATCTGCACCTATGCATGCAGCATGCACATTGTCACTGCAGCAGCCTTTTGGTGTGCATTAGCACAATGGAAGCACCACATTAATCCACACTCAATTTTACATTATCTCAAGCTGTGCCATGGAAGATGAGAGATGGCACAATTACTGTATCTGTGATGCGTCATGGCATGTCGTTATAGTTGTCATGCACATGTCATCTTCGACATGATGCCCCTTATGAATGAAGCAACAGCTTAACCACTGCCTTTCAGTATACGTAGCATAGGGACACTAAAGAGCGAAACTAAGTCATCTTAGACTGACTTAGGTTTAGGTTTCCTGCAGAATATAAAGGCCAATTGGTTATTTTTTTCTTTTTTAATGTCGTATTGGTGCATCAATGTGGTAGTATGAAAGATTTCAGTCTGTTCCCTCATATTCAGGATGTGTTAAGACAGGGGAAGTACTTAAAAGTTCCTAAGGTTATTTTTTCGCTTCTTTAGAATGAAGTCATTCTTGACCAGATAAACAAGTAGACCTGAGTAGGTCTTGTCAAAATTCAAGACATCACAGTGAGCCTGGTGCTATAGAACTTCACCGCAGCACTACCACTCGTCTTCCAATTTTGTTTCTTCTCGGACTTGCCAAGCTGCCTCTTTTGTTAACAGGGGCCGTTTTGCTATTGCAGTGCATAATTAACGAATACAGCCTAACTTGGTAGTCCCCTTTAGCACACCTATAATGTAAAGCGTAAAATTGCTGTTACAGTTGAGCCTTATCTGAGGTGAGTACATGGTTATGAAAACAGACACCAGAACCATGAGAATTTTCCTGTGTTCATTGGCATGGGAGATAATGACGATTTGGTTAGAGAATGCAATAGCCACTTGGGCTTGCATTTCTTAGGTCTAGTTACAATCACTACCACAAAGTGTATGTTAATTGCAAACACCTACTGCACTTCCTTCAAGCAACTGGTAGCAGGATTCTCACACATAACTTCTACACTGTAAACAGTTTAGAATGTATACATAAGTAGGAACAGCTGATGGTTTGGTGTGGTAATTAACATGATGAAACAGCACTGAAGACAAACACAAAAAAACAAACAGATAATGCAGTGACTATAAACTAAAGTTTATTTGAAATGTGTGTGCCATTTCATCAGGTTACCACACAAACTTTCCAGTTGTCATTAGTTTTGCAGATTTTAAGCTGTTTGCAGTGCTAAAGATGAACACCACACAAAGAAACAACAAGCTTTTTAATAAACTGTAGTTCACATAAAAGGGCATTTAGAAGCCTAGTTGGTGCATAAGAAACATGATTTAAGAACCTCCCCCCCCCCCAAAAAAAAGCAGACATGGCAGAAAAGAAAGAGTAGACAAGGGACAAACGTTTTGAGGGTTCAGAGTTGTGACTACATATGTGTCAGATGGTGCAACATTCAGGAAAAAGGCCTTGTGATATATAATTGCCATGGAAGTTTACATTGCCTTTCTGTATGGATAACACTGAAAATACTACTCGATCCTACCAGCAGTGGCCACAATGCAATGAATGTGGGCAAAATGCAAAATAATGCTTGTGTATAATGCACTTTGGCTGCATGTTGGATTCCCAGGAGGTCAAAATAAATCTATTTTCTTCCACCACACCATTTATCACAGCTACGTACACGCCTGTTGCTTAGGGACATCAAACCCCATGAATGAAATCTTTTTATATGCACAGCATTTGGTCACTTGTATGAGCTGTTATTATTGTGCTCAGTGTAATGGATGACTGTGGCATTTTTTAATGATGAATTCAAAAGTTTGTGATGACACGTGAGTATGTGTATGTTTCGTGTTATATGATTTGTTGCCATAGAAACTTCTAACATGTTTTAATCCAGGCACATTAGCCTCAACCTCACTTCACCAATGCTGCTATATAGTCGCCTGTTAAGACAGGGGGCGGCCTATACTGCAAGCTCACCCTCCGCTAAGTACAAAATAACTTATTAGTCACGGCTAGGTTGCGTGTGCCGCCGCCCGATTTAAAGGGTGCAGCCTTATCCACCCATCCATCCACACTTTTGTGAGCATGTCTCGGAAGTCCCCGATCGCGGGATCGAATCCCGGCCACGGCGGCCCATTTCAATGGGGGCAAAATGCGAAAACACCAGTGCACGTTAAAAAACCCCAGGTTGTCCAAATTTGCGGAGTCCCCCACTACGGCGTGCCTCATAATCAGATCGTGGTTTTGGCACGTAAAACCTCATAATTTAATTGTTTTCTTCGGAAGTCCCCCAGAAATGCCAGCACTTCAGCGGCATTTCTCCCAATAACCACAGATTAATCGGGGTGAAAACGCATGGAATTACAAAGGGTAACCGCGCATTAATAAGCAATTAAAAAAAGAAAAGGAAAAAAATAAAAAATAAAGAGGGGGATTCAAACACGCATCTTGCCGCGAATGGTGATAAGGTCTCCGCACCCCACGCACACGACAACTTACACAAAGCAGATAGTGGTACATTTTTGCGTGGTGATATATATATATATATATATATATATATATATTTCTTTTTTCATCCGTTTTTGGGTTTACAGAATCATTCACGCTTAAACGTCTCTTTAAGGTTCGATTTGATAAGAAACACATTGCATCGACATGCCGTCGACAGCAATGATGGAGTCGAGTGCCTTTTCTGCCGACGGCGCCAAGAAAAGGACTAAATTTGCTATTCCATCGGCTGTCGTGCGAAAACTTGGAAGCATAGCATTCTAGCGAACATTGCAAGGTCGCACTGTTTTGTTTGCGTCTGCCCAGAATGACGCGAAACAAATTTTGAGTGCCTATGTACACGCTTCAAGCACTCGGCAACCGCCCATACATGGAGCCACTTGCGATTACTGTACTACGTAATCCTCTGACCGTAATGCAAGCATACGTTCCTCGTAATTAATTTTTATCATAAGGTAATTCACAAACCATTGCTTAATTATCACGTGTGGAGCACACTTAAGCGGCAGGCGCCAGTATATACCCGTGCCCTGCTGTGAACAACCCGCGGTCTGTCACAGCAAATCGATCAGCCCGTCCCCCGTGACAGATAAGCATATCAGCGAAGCTGTTATTAAATCTCAACGAAAGTAGTATCGTCAAGCGAACTAATTAATTAACCAACGTGGTATCAGCTCTGTTGAAGGGGTCACAGCTTGCACACGTATTTCTGGTTCCTGCGCAGTGTGCCTGTGATCAGTGCATTAGTCTTTCAAACATGCTATTTAACCTTAGCAAGTCGTACCAGAAAGTATTAAAATTGTTAAGGCGTAAATTGGCTTATTACGGACCAATGTAACCCAAAGAAAGTCAACTTAGTAACCCATGTTGGCAAGTCCATATGAAAGTTGGTCCAATAATTCCCGCCTTGTTGAATGGACGAGCTAATATTGTTTACTGAATGTGTAATGCGGGCCAGCGTTGGATCTCTATCAGAATGGTACAGCCTATATTCGCGCCACACTGTTAATCTTAGGCCATCATTCGGCCAGGAATTAGAATGGCCCAGCCCATATTGGAACCACGCTGTTAACCTTAGGCCATCACTCGGCCAGGAAGTGCCAATACGTATCGAACGTTGGTCCGTGCTGACGTGCCGCCTGGGTTGCTATGTCTTAGAACCGTCAGTTTAAAACTCGGTGTAGTCATTGTATTTTTCTTGTAATTCTGAGAAATCTTGCCTTATGTGTTCAAGCGGTGTTTCTTTTTTCTTGTGGCATGTCAGAGTAAAATCACAAAAATGTGCGAAATCATACCACGGGGGCAGTCTATTCGGTGTTTCGGCGACCTTGAGAGCCTCGCTCGGAACATGGTAGTTTTGGCACATATATTCAAATGGAAGGATAAGTGGTGTAACGGTGTATGGTTTGTTGGCATAGTGTATTCTGTTTGTGGTGTAGGTAACAACAGTGTGGCATATATGATTAGGTAGAGCTGTGATTCTAAGCACGTATGAAATTGTGAACAAAGCTCTTCGGTGCTCCAAACAGGGTTCGTTACTTTCGGAATACAGGCTTTCTATTGGGGAGGTCCTGTACGCGCCAGTTGCTAAGCGCAGTCCGTGGTTGTTTGTGGGATCAAGACGTTTGATGTACGACTGCCTTGCTGACCCGTAAACTATGCAACCGTAGTCAAGAAGGCTGCGCACGACAGAGCGGTAAATACGTAACAGGCACTTTCGGTCGGTGCCCCAATGCTTACGTGATGGGACCTTCAGGATGTTAAGCGCTTTGTTTGCCTTGGTTTTTACGCTGTTAATGTGAGCGATGAAGTTTAATTTGCTATCAAAAATAATTCATAAGAACTTTTGTTCGTGCTTAACCGGTAATGCGCTTTGATTTAATTTGAGAACTTGGTCCGGGTATAACCCCCTTTTTTGTGAAAACACGACTGCCATAGTTTTTTGTGTAGAAAAACGAAATCGATTTTTATCGGCCCATTGCGTCAACTTGTTTATTGTTATCTGGGTTTGCCTTTCGCATGTAGACATACCCGAGGCACGGCATGCAATTTGAAGGTCGTCGACGTTTAAAGAGTACATAATGTTGGACGGTATAACCGAATTTATGGAATTCATCTTCACCCCGAAAAGAGTGGTGCTTAATACGCAACCCTGTGGGACGCCATTTTCTTGAACAAAGAGTCGGGACAGTGTTGCCCCCAGACAGACTTGAAATGTTCGGTTTGATAGAAAAACGGCCAGACAGTTAAGCATCCTGCCGCGTATTCCTAGTGTTGCTAGATATTGTAAAATGCCATACCTCCATGTGGTGTCGTAAGCTTTTTCCAGGTCGAAAAACACCGCTAGGCAGTGCTGTTTGTAAAGGAATGTCTCACGTATGGTATGTTCAAGACGGACAAGATGATCAGTTGTTGAGGAGCATTTCTTGTAACCACACTGGTGAGTATCTTGTAAGTTATCTGTTTCAAGAACGTATGTTAGCCTTATATTTATTACGCTTTCGTACGATTTTGCGAGACAACTTGTTAGTGCTATAGGTTTATAGCTGCTGGGAGTATTTGGTGACTTTCCCGCTTTCAAGAAGGGAACAACAACGGCCTTTTTCCACTCTGCAGGCATTTTACCCGTTTCCTAGATCATGTGAAAAAACGCAACAAGGCCTCCACCGCTTTCTGGGACAGGTGGGCCAGCATAGTGTAATGTATTTTGTCAGGACCCGGTGATATTTTCTTACCCGAACAGATCACTCTGTTTATTTCATGGAGCGTTAAAGGGACATTAAACGGTCTGTCTGAACTTCCCGTTGTCGGAAGCTTTTGTTTTTGTGCGGACTGTTTGTGCGTTAGAAATGTTGCGTAATAGTTTGCCGAGCTAGATATGGTGTAGAAGTGCTGGCCTAATATGTCTGCTTGTTCCTGTAGCCTTGTTCGCGTGCTTGAAGTTGAGAGTACGGGGATCGTGTAGGGAGCATAGTCGCCCCTAAGCTTGCGAACCTGATCCCACATTCTCTTGGATGTTGTTGAACTGTTAATCGATGAGATATAGTTTTTCCATGAATTTCGTTCTGCTTGCCTACGGATATACGTCGCCTTTGCTTTCGCTTTTTTGAATGATAACAGATTATCTTGGGTTGGGTACCTTCGGAAGATACCCCACGCTTTGATTTGAAATTTTTTAGCTTCTGTGCCTTCGTTTGTCCACCAGGGTTTTAGTTTCTTCTTAAGAATCCAGAAGCTTGGAGAATAGCCTCTTCCGCCGCAGCAACTATGCAAGTAGTAATCCTCTCATTCGCTTCGTCTATGCTTAGCTCATCTAAGATCAGTTTATCTACACTAGCTTTTTCGGTGAAGAGAGGCCAATTGGCAAGGTGAAGTTTCCAACGGGGTGGTCTAGAAGGTAGGATAGGTAGCTTGGATGTTGGTTTTATGAGTGCAGGCATATGGTCACTACCATAAGGATTATCTATAATACTCCATTGGAAATCACTATAGAGAGACGGAGAGCACAGTGCTAGATCCAGACAGCTCATAGCGCCTGCGGTTGGAGAGCAGTAGGTTGCAGCACCGGTGTTTAAAAGGCATACGTCATTTGCTAGGATAAAATCTTCAAATGTTTGTCCCCTGGTGTCGTTTGTTTTACTACCCCATAGCGTGTTATGTGCGTTAAAATCACCCACTATTAAAAAGGTTGAGGTAGCTGGTTTAAAATTAACTCTACGTCTCTTACTGTAAAATGTGATTGTGGTGGAATGTATAGCGAACAAATGGTGATGGTTTTGTGCACTAAAATGGTGACAGCAACGGCTTCTATGTGACTGTTACTGGCAACTTCTCTAGCTGCGATACCTGCCTGCAGAACAATGGCTACACCACCCGCAAGCCGGCTCGCCTGGGTACGCTCGCGCCGTACCACAGTGAAGCCTTTTAATTTTTTTTTTTTGGTTTTTCGCCTAGGTTTCTTTCCTGCAAGCAGAAGGCCACAGGAGAGAAGTTACTTAGCATTTCTTTGATGTCAGCTAAGTTGCGTAATAGTACTCTGCAGTTCCAGTCGATAATAAAAGCCATTTTAAAACTGAAAGGTACAAAATGGCAAAACGATTGAATAAGATATAAGGTGTTAGCTCACATAGATGTGGAGAAGGCTAATACAAAGGAGCGATAACATTTAGGTTATCACTTTCTAAATTAGTGTGGTTATTGGGACTTTGTCCGTCTTTGCGCGCTCGAGAGAGCGCTTGTCCTTCGGCGTCGACGACACCGGGGTTTTTGAGTCGACCTCCATCGCTCTCGCTGAGGCGCTGGAGGACCGAGAGTTGGGCGCCGAGACACATGTCTCGGGCCTTGGGGTTCGATTGATTTTAGGGCCCAGCGAGACTGGTGTCGGCGGGTCCTTCGAAGAGGATGGAGTAGCGCTGACTGTTTCCATCACGGTGGCGGGAGGGGTCACTGCAGGACCACTGTGTGTGGGCCCGCAGGACTCCCCTGGCCTCTGTGACGCTGCCCCCATCTGGGTCACATCGGCATAACTTCTTGTCGAAAGGTAAGACAGTCGTTTTCTTGCTTCATAGAACGAGATTTTTTCTTTCACAGTTTGTGCAATTACTTCTTTTTCTTTTTTCCAGCAAGGGCAGGACCGCGAGTAAGCTGCATGGTCTCATTTGCAGTTTACACAGTGTAGAGAAGAAGTGCAATTGTCAGATTGGCGATCCGTTGAGCTGCATTTAGCCCAGGTTATTTGTCCTTGGCATGCGTGTGAAGCATGTCCAAACCTTTGACACTTGAAACATCGTCTGGGGTTCGGGATATATGGTCTGACATTTACTTTTACATATCCTTCATTGAGAGAGGTAGGCATATCGCTTGTTCCAAAGGTGAGTATAACAGTTTCGTTCAGGTGTAGGGTGGGGTCTGTCTGTAAGCCTCGTTTGAGCGCGAATAGAATGGCCACTGTTTTCTGTGGAGAAAAGCGAAATCCATTTCTGTCTGCCCATGTTGCCAGTTCATTTATTGTTAACTGTACTTGTCTTTCGCATGTTGATATGTTGGAGGACGTGCAGGCTATCTGAAGATCGTCGACGTAGACTGAATACATAATGGATCTTGGGATCATTTTGCTACTAGAATGCATTTTTACAACAAAGAGTGTTGTGCTTAAAATACATCCCTGGGGTACTCCGTTTTCCTGAATGAAATTCTTTGAAAGGGTTGAGCCTAGGCGTACATAGAACGAGCGATTAGATAGGAAGTCTTTTAGGCAGTTCAGCATCCTGCCGCGGATTCCAAGCTCAGCCAGGTCTTTGAGAATCCCAAACCTCCAGGTTGTGTTATATGCCTTCTCTAAATCAAAAAAGACAGCAAGACAGTGTTGTTTGTGTATAAAAGCTTCTCGAACTATATTTTCTAAGCGAACGAGATGGTCAGTTGTGCCAGCATGCCTTTTTAAAACCACATTGATGAATGTCGAGAAGTTCACGAAGGTTAGTCTAATATTTAAAAAACTTTCAAATGTCTTTGCAAGACAGCTGGTGAGGGCTATGGGCCTATAGCTACTCGGGGAGGTTGGTGGTTTTCCGGGTTTCAAGAATGGAATGATAATGGCTCTCTTCCAGGCTTCGGGTAAGTTCTCCGTCACCCAAACTTTGTTAAAAAGTCCTAAAAGGACCTCTACGGCAGGTTCAGAGAGATGGGCTAATATTTGATAGTGTATCTCATCCGGACCCGGTGCAGTCTGTTTACCAGCAGACAGTACTCTATGGATTTCATGAACTGTAATTAAAGTATTGTAGGGCTCATTTGTGCTGCCATTTATCGGCAGTCTTTGTTTCTCAGCGGTATTTCTGAATTTTAAAAATGATTCTGTATAGTGTGATGAACTGAAAACTGCCGAGAAATATTCCCCTAATACGTCTGCCTGTTCTTCAATACTGGTATGTATACCTGGAGCTGTGAGGAGGGGTATTGTGAATGGGGAGTAGCTGCTATTTAAGTTTCGAACCTTCTCCCACATTTGCTTTGATGTAGTTGAGCTGTTTATGGTAGACACATAGCTTTGCCACGAAGATTTTTCGGCAATGCGGCGGATGTATCGGGCTTTCGCTCTTGCTTTTTTAAAACTGATAAAATTTTCCACCGTTGGGTATCTGCGAAAGGTTCCCCAGGATTTGTTTTGTTTCTTTTTCGCTTCTCTACATTCTTGCGTATACCAAATTTTTTGGTTTCGTTTTACTACTCCAGAGGACTGAGGGATAGCTAGGCGTGCGGCGGCAATAATACAGTTTGTGAAAGCTTCGTTAAGTTCGTCTATGCTGAGATTACTCGAATTTATTTTTTCTAGGCTGGCCTTTTCTCGAAACAGTGCCCAGTCGGCTAAATGGAGCTCCACCGTCGTGGTTTCGTCGGGATTAGTTCTGATGAAGATGTGAAGCTGATTAGTACAGGTAGGTGATCGCTTCCATGACATCCCATTTAAGATCTGTAAAAATTGAGGGTCAACTAAACGATAAATCAATACAGCTCATTTTTCTTGAGCTAGGTGAACAATAGGTTGGTTTTCCCGTGTTTAGTAGACAGAGAGGTTATTGCTCAGTAAAAGATCCTCAATAACTTGGCCTCTTGTATTGGTTTTGTCACTGCCCCAAAAGCTGCAGTGTGCGTTAAAATCTCCGACTATCAAATATGGCTCCGGTAACTGTTCTAAAAGGTCTTCCAATTCATGCATAGTTATTCCAAGATGTGGCTCTAGGTATACACAGCATACTTTAATTGTTTTGAATGTGTGCAGGATAGCTACCACAGCTTCTAATCTGGTTTTAAGGTGATGTTCTCGGGCTGCGACTCCATTTTTAACTATAATAGCAACGCCACCCGAGAGCCTGCTTGCCTGCTCTCGGTCGCGGCGGAAGACTTTATAGTTTTTGAGTATGTTTTCGTGTTTAGGACCTAAGTTTCTTTCTTGTATACACAAGGCTACGGGTGAGTGTGTGGCTAGTATGTCTTTTATGTCATTTAGGTTATATAAAAGTCCCCTGCAATTCCAGTGTATGAAAGCCATCTTGTAATTATATGTGTCGAGTAAAAGAAGACCTAGGTAGGGTTTTTAGGCCCCGTGATTCGGGGCTTCTCTCTTTTGTGGCGTTCTAGGGAGCCCCGCCGTTCATTCGACGTCGACGGCACAGGGCTGCCTTGACTTGTGTCCATTGTATCCTCAGATACGCTGAACGTCCGTGCTGGACGCACGGGTGTGTTCGAGCTGGGCCTCGCCGTGTGGAGAGATGCCTTGAGGCTTGCTGACCTGGAGGTCTGCACAGCCTGCTTTTGATGGGGTGGCGCAGCGCTAGCTGCTTCCACCGAAGGCGCTGGAGGCTCTGCCCCAGCCTCACTGCGTGTGACTTGGGCAGGCCCTGGGGGCCGCTGTGCTGCCGCGCCATTTTGCAGCACAACGGAATAACTTTTTTTCTGCACCAACGAAAGTCGCTTCCGCGCTTCTCTGAAAGTGATATTTTCTTTTACTTTGAGTGTGATGATCTCTTTCTCTTGTTTCCATGTTGGGCAAGCACACGAGTAAGCAGGATGACTGCCCTCGCAGTTTACACAGAGGTGTGGTTGAACTTCACAATTGTCTGAGGGGTGGTCATGGGAAGCACACTTAGCGCATGTGGTTTGGCCCCGGCAGCTCTGTGAGCCGTGGCCATACCTTTGGCATTTGAAGCAGCGTCGCGGGTTGGGGATGTATGGTCGAAGTTTCAGTTAGGAGTAGCCTACCTCCAGAGAGTCAGGCAGTATGCTCAATGCGAATGTTAGGACGAAGTGCTTCGTTTCGATTTCCTTGCCTGCCCGTGTGATTTTTATTCGGTACACATTTGTGACATGTTGTTCTTTGAGTCCGTTTAGGAGTTCTTCTTCGGTCACATACTTTAGGTCATCGTCAGAAATGACGCCACGAATAGTTTCAGTGATCGGTGGGCGCTGATAGCTATAGGAATGTCCCCAAAGGCTGTTACTCCTGAAAGCTTCTCGTATTGATGTTGGTACAACACCTCCAAAAGAAGGTCCCCATTGGCTAACTTCTTTATTTTATATCCTTGTCCTATGGCGTCAATTAGGGTTCTTGTAACATTGAAAGGAGAGACATGTCGTGCAGTAATTTCCGAGTGCTCACTATGGATTACATGGAATCTGGGGAAGTTGGTTTTGTTCTTCGTGAAGAACTCAGCAGTGACATCGGTGCGCCCCCTTTTGTGCGGAGGGCGATCAGGTGAAGAAAATGAACTAGCCATAAAAATTATGCCTTTTTCGGCCACGGTACCAGCCGCCCACCATGGAGCCCAACGAGGGGACGCGTCGGGAACTTGCAAGCAAGTCCTGCCCACGCCGGCTGTATACCGCAACTATAACCCAATATGGCGTAACTCAGGGTAGTTAGCCACACAAGGTTAACCCTAGCCGCCAGGAAAAAGAACTAAGAAGAAAGGAGGAGACAGGAGAGGAGGACAGGAAAAGGTGACTGCCGGTTTCCCCCTGTCGGGTCAGGCCGGAGGTGCCGTCTATGTGAAGCAGAGGCCAAAGAGATGTGTGGCCTCCACCAGGGCAACACACCAGGGCAACACTCCACCAGGGCCTTAAAGGTCCAAACACCCGGCATTAGCTCAACCTCCAGGATCCCCCTTTCCCCAGACACAGCTAAGCCACGCACGGCTACGCGTGGGAGGGTCCAACCCCCGTGTGCTCAGGTATGTGGTGGCGCAACTCACCAAACGCGTGCTGATGCAGACGCCCCTGCGGGGGTTTCAGAGATAAAGTTGCTTGCTTCAGAGCTTGGTTGTGCATACGTGTGGTCAGCTGCGACCACAGGTTAGAGAGAACAAAATACAGTGACACCACAGTTGTGAAAGTGAAGTCAGAAACCCAACAAATAACTAAGCCCCACAACCTGAACTGACATGAACCATCATCATCTGAACTGACACTGAACCATCATCAAGCCACTGGCATGGGAACAACCTTGGTTCGCCGTAAAACTGGCACCATCTGAATCTGCACAGCGCAGAGTCAAGGAATTGTAGCATATTTCTGAGCCATACATATCGGGCTGTTCCAACATATTCGAACTAACACTCACCTTCTTGGAAGAGTTGCAGCGACTGGGACGACTGGCTGTGGATGTACCCCTTGGCAACAGGTTCACCGCAGACAGCAGCTATCATAGGAAGCAGTCCAATTGGCTTTCAAGTATCACTGTTTGTGAAAGACGTATTCCAGTATGCATGCAACCTTGCTCACCTGGTTCTTCAGCACGGCGCACTGATGCCGAAGTTTCGCTAGAAGATGGTGCACAGTCCATGTGGCTGCTGCGCTCGCCTGAGGTGTCTGAAATGGCAGATTTATTACGAAGAGAAAAGAGAACTCAGTACCTTCACGGCTAATAATTTTCAAACAACTATACCTTCCACAGCTTGCGGTTAAGATATGACATTACTCTTAAAAAATGCTTATCTATTGAAATAAAATTATGTTATAAATAATTATTTTTACAAAAGGCGCTGGAGTGTTTACAGGTACGAAAAAAGTAAAAAAAAATGTCACTTCTTGACACAAGTTGGCATTCCAAGAGCGGCGTATATCTTAATGGTTTGATTTAAAAAAATATACCGTCAATGATTCCTCGAGTAGGCAAACCATCGTGGCTTAGCCATCCTGGCCGCAGATACGCAGACGGTTCGAAGTGCTTGGAACAAACCCTTAGGTCTCGCAGCTGCCATAGCGCCTTCTCCAGGTTGACGTTGCGGCAGAACTGCACCCAGGTTTTTCACCTGGACATGCACGTTTTATAACCGCACCGAATTGAATACCAAGTACTACAAGTGCCATGATTCCTTTCACTGCGAACTGCAGTACATTATATCTGAACTATGGCAGCAAATTCTCGCGCCAAGCTTCTGCTCCTCAGAGTGTGGTTACGCTCGTCCTCGTGCCACGCGGCTAACTGCTTTTCTATGCTCAAAGAGCCACGAGAGCGAAGCAGCAAAGTGCCTTCAAAATTACCTTGACGGTCATGTATGTGTAGAAGGCAGGCAATACTCCTGCTGAGTGTATTGAGTCAATGCACCCTCAAGGCTGCGCACATACACGTGGCTGAGTTTCAATACTTCAGGGTGCGAGGGGATGCACAAATTGGTTTCACGGTGTTCGAAAATCAGATAATGTCGTGCTCAGAGCTGTGAGGCAGAACAGTTGGTTCTAAATTGACCTTGGGGTCACTAGCAGGCACGTGGTTACTCCTGAGAGCCCGGTATCAAGTTCACGTTGGTGACAGTCGGCTGCACGAAACTCGCTATAAATAATACAAATGGTAGCCCTCTTAAGCACACCTTAGGACTGCAAGTGTGTGCCCTACAGTTTACATAAATATCCCCGAAAACGTGAAGCCAAGTACGCATGAACTGCAGCTTTGAAACAGGCGCGAGCAGCCACACAAAAGCATATCGGAGGCTATTGCGCATACCTAGAGCAGACGACACTGACAAGAGCTCACCTGTTAAAATCTATTGCGCATACCTAGAGCAGACAACATTGACAAGAGCTCACCTGTGAAAGTCTAGGGGGGAAGCAGTGCAGTGAGACACCGATGGTACAGTCCGCGGTGTCGCAATGTACCACGGAGCATGGTTTCTTCACATGCAGCAAGGTCATCTTGAAATGAAGTTTACTTTTCCTTCTTACAAAGGAGGAAGCCGGGGCTAAAGACAAATGAAGCGCTAAGCGCTTCAAACGAACAGCGTGAAGCGTCATACAACGATGGAAAAAGACTTCGCACAGGCCTCACGCCGAAGGAAACGACTGGAGGAAGAAATCTGCTGCAGTGGTGTGCAAATTTTACCAAACGGTGAGAGAGAAGCTACGAGCAAACACGACAAGGACTTCCCAAAAGGGGCATTTTGAGACCGGCGAGCTCCATCTATACACGTTCCCAAAAAATCGCTCCCGCCACAGTGGCCGGAAACCGAAACAAGGCCTGCAAGGTTGCGCTGCCAATGCACCACACTCATAAACAAGGGGCGCGACAAGAGTGTTGAAAAAATTATTTAGCATAACGTTTTGATAAAATTATTTACCTTTTCATAGAACATGATTCTAAAATATTTATTGCTTTTCTGCTCACGCATAGTATTCCAATTTCTAGTTTTGTATTTCTTTATATGAGGGTTTTGTCCCCCAATCTGTGGTTATGGTGCAGTCGCACTGAACTGCTTTTGGGCCCAGCCTTCGCCACCACTCTACCCCTGACACACGGGCACTCTAAAGTCCTTTAAGTAAGGGGACATCTACCGGAAAGGCGTTCAAGCGCAGTGACACAAGACAAAGGAGTATATCCCTCCCGGCAAAGTTCCTTTGCGGGAAAGAAGATAGGGCATCTGCTTTTCGAGCGGAAAGGTGTACTCTCGCATTCAGCGTGCACAACTCATCAATACACGAAAATGTGTTGCATAACTACGGTGTCCCGTAAGTATTTTACTTACCTTGGAAAATGTAATCATCTTTAGCGGTATTGCAATTTGTCAAACAGTAAAGATTTACTCTAGCTATACTCTGAAACGCTCGCACCACGTCGCTAGCGCCGCCATGTTGAATTCCGAATATGCGCATTATAAGCCATCAAAAAATGGGAAAAAAAAGTTTTTAGGTTTTCCAATCACTAAATGTTATCCACATGCGCAATTTCTTGGAAATGTTTTCTCTCTTGCTGCTTTAACAAGCAAAGCTTTTTTTTTTCTTTTTTGGAGGCGTTTATTTGAGGAACCACCTAAAGAAGTTTGTGCTATGTCGTGTGTCATCGGCGCAACTCCTTTCTGCAAAGGGTCCTTCGGAGTAACAAAAGAGGTTTCCTGCAAAGGACATAACTTTTGCTCGTGTGTTAGGGGTATAAATCCACCTTAGAATGCCTTCTACTTTCACTCAAGACAAATGCGTGGGTGCAAAACCTGTTTCCAGTCCTTTAGAAGACAGAATTTTCGAATTACAAGTTTCTGATATGTTCCTCGGCGTTAACTTTTGCTCGTTCTGCCATCGCAAGCAACACACTCCCATGTTATCACTCTTGGCTATCGCTCATCGCGTTTTTGACAAGCCTGAGTACCGAAAGAAGGTATATGTTGTTGCGGGGCCACAAAAAACCCCACAAACTTGTCCAACTAAGATTCATTACACGGCAAACTAACTTTGTCACTACGGCCGAGCTGCTTATCGCTAACTGCGTCATAGCGCCCTGTGCGGTGAGTGTGCCTCAAAAGTACCGAAATAAGTTACAGCAATCCCCTAGGAAGCGTCGGAAACGTCCCACCATAATTCATTAACTCAAATAGACAGGGCCAGGACGGCCGAGCTGTTTTTCGCTAACTGCTTCATAAGTCTCGGTCCCGTGCCATAAGCCTAATTGCGTCGAAGACTCTGAAACAAAATTTCTCACCTTGCCGTAGTCCAATAGTGCAGTGGTGCCATGTCCTAGTGCAGAAGGAACGCAAGAATATGTCGAGAGCTACATTTAAAAAAAGGGAGACAGACCGGTCGCCTAACTGGCGAGCGCTCGCACGCGCAGTCGTCCTTGCTCGCTTCGGCGGCGTGTCTGGCGCATGACGCATGCATCTGGCGCGTCGTTGGCCTGTCGCTAGGTGACGCAAGAAAAATGAGTCGCAAAGTATAAGTTCATTTATCCTTGTACTTTTCGCGGCAAAGAATTAAAAAAAAATAATACAATGTCTGATAACAAAATATCACTTTTTTTTTCAATGCTCGAGGCAGCTATCGGACGGCGTCAATACTAGCTTGACGTATTTCCTGTTGCGAATTTTCCCCGAGTGTCCCCTCTTGTTGAATGTATTTCTCTATGCTAGTATCGCTCCGCGAAGAAACGACAAGGTAAATACACCTGGTAGCGAAGCTTCCATAGAAGGCCATGCGTTCAAAACATGGCGGCTTATCGGCCGTTCATGGGGCTTAGCGCCATCTGTGTGAGGAGGGAAAACGTCCGGCGGAAGAAAAAAATAATTACACGTCATATCCGTTAAAAACAGAAGTGACGTCATTTTTTTCATAGGCGCGAAATTTGTTTTCGGAGGCCTGCCATTCGACTTGATGGGCGTTCCGAGCTTTCAGCGCGCAAAGTGATGCAGGAAAAAGTCAGCCGTACGGGTGTCTAAATCGCATCGCTGCAGAGAACATACTTTCTTTGGAGGCCGATGAACGCTTTGGGCGTAGATTGCGTAGAGTGCTCGTCCTTTCGTCGGACTCCAAGCCCGTCGGCCAGCGCTGTCGCACGTAAACAACTAAAGTAAACAACGGGTATACGGGTATTCTGGCCCCCGCCAGCAGCAGATATCCAGTTCGCTAGTTACCATGGTATTTATTCAGAAAGCAATTACGCACGTGCAAGGCGAAATCAGAAAGAAAATGCTGCTGCCGCGTCAGTCCGATGAGATATTTGACAAAGTACATGGCTGTGCCTGCAAGGGCTGCGATGAACTTCGATTGGAAGCACTGCTTAAGTAATTCAAGCAAGTATGACGAGCGAAAAATGATCATGGAGGCTTCCGTTTATTATCTGACGGTCGCAACTCACTACTTTTGACTGCACAGGTTAAGAAACAATAACACTACCCACGTCATCTAATTCAGACAAACGTCGACATGCAAAACAACACATGTGAGGGGGGCGTATTGTAACGGGAACTTTACGAGCGTGCCTTTCCACGCACTCCAAGAGCTCCATTGCATTGCAAGTGATAGCGGCGTTAACGCCCGCCGCTATCGATGGGCGCTGAGAAAAGGTATTTATTGATAATGTTCAAGTAAAATAGAGTTGTATCTTTTTTTTCTCGACATGCGTATATAAAATGGATTAGGAATTTTATTTTCGTTGAATGAATCTAACTGCGTCCCGCTTTAATTAAAAACGCTTTTTTTTCCTTTCCCAGTGTTTATTCCCTCCAAACATAGTCGCACTTCGATCGCTGCTCCCATAACCACCCTTACTGATGTCGGTGACAATTGGTTATGAACCGCTTTTCGCCCGGAGCTTCGCGACCTATGTGAATCGACCTTCGAAACGAGACGACGGAATGAAGGAGGTACGCGCGCATTGGTCAAATGGCGACACCCTCTCTATTTTTTTCTTGAGAGCATCGATGCAGCTACAGCTAATGTGTTGCAGCTCATATTGAGTGCGATAGTACATAATTACGTACTATTGACATCAAAGCAGCGTACGTAAACACGCAGAAACGAAATGAGGGCCGGTATTTTGTACGGATGCGGTATGCTTTATTCTATGCCAGCCTTACCATCTACCGGCTCACGGCCGGCTGATACCATTGACCAAGCGCGAAAACCACGAAAAGGCATGAGCATGGAAAAGGCATCGCTACAAAATACCAACCCAGGTACGGAGCACATTCAGTGAGGACGGCGTTATATATGTTCGCAATTTGCGTGCAAACGCCGTTCTAGAACTGATTCTGTGCACAAGCTGCCCCAAGCGACTGGAGCATAGAGGTCGGTACTGAATTCGCAAGTCAAAATTTTGTTAAGCTTTTACCTATCACTGCGGATAAATAGCGTTATGTCCCGCTGGTCAGGATGATATACGGGTATTCTGGCCCCCGCCAGCAGCAGATATCCAGTTCGCTAGTTACCATGGTATTTATTCAGAAAGCAATTACGCACGTGCAAGGCGAAATCAGAAAGAAAATGCTGCTGCCGCGTCAGTCCGATGAGATATTTGACAAAGTACATGGCTGTGCCTGCAAGGGCTGCGATGAACTTCGATTGGAAGCACTGCTTAAGTAATTCAAGCAAGCATGACGAGCGAAAAATGATCATGGAGGCTTCCGTTTATTACAGCTTTCATTCAGCTTTAGTATAATAGAACGCTAACGAAATATATATTTCGGAAAGAAAGATAATGAAGGTAAAACAAACGCTTGTAAGATGAGACCACGAGGTGAAAACTGAACATTGAAATTATGCAGCAGAAACAAGGCAGACGCTATGAAGGGGAGTTAAAAATGCAGCCACGCATCCTGATTAAAATTCGAGTGGGTGGTAAGGCGCACTCCTCGCAGTCGCATTGTTCAAGGACCTTCGCTTCATGGGGGCCCACCCATGTGACGTCGCCAGCACCAACCTGCCGTGCTTAGGTGCTCTCTTTAGCCATGTTACATCGGGTCCGCGGGACCACTTGGTGGCGGCCCCGGATGCATAGTTGCGGCCGTCGAGTACGATGTCGAAGCCACGGCGCTTGCCTGCGATGTCTCGGATGCCGATGACAAGTCCTCGGTGGAAGCCGTTGGAGGCAATCTGGGTAGTCCAGCCTCCCTGAGTATTTCTTCGGAAAATTGCTCGTACGCCACTCCCCTGAGAGCGAAAGCGTCTACCAAGGGATCGAAACCCACGGTGCCTTCGCTCGCAAAGGTAACCTTCTGCTGTGGACGGCCTTTGCTTGAGCTGCGCTTTCTGGGCTCTGCCCCCACCTGGTGCGTCGGTGGGGACATGCTGCCTCCGCGCACCCATCTCTCCGTTGTTTCTTGGATGTCCTTGGGCGAGCCTCCCTCGCTCGGTGGTTTCGGCGACGGACTTTTCTTGAAAAATGCGACCACTCGTTCCAAAGGCGACTTGGAGCGGGATTGTGGAGACTTAGGGCTGGCAGAACGCGGCCTGGTTGGAGTACGACTTCCAGAGGTCCCCGGCGCTGGGCTTGTGCAAGAAGAGTAGGGCCCTTGGGGAGGCGACGCCTCCTCACTGCTGCCACCAGCCTTGGGCTTCTTCGACGGCAGCAGACCCTCGCTCTCGGGTGAGAGCGGCCGAGTGCTTCTGTCTTCTCCGGACATTGCAGAGCTTGGGCGGGCAATGTAGTTTTCAGTAGCGCCTTCGACAGTCGAGCTCGACCCCGCCTTAGGTAAACGTTCGGTTCCTTTAGCCAACGCTACAGTACCTGATTTGCTTTGGCTGTCGCCGTGTTCTGCAGAGGACGAAGCAACTTTCTCGCACCGCTACTTAAAGGGTGTTTGTACAATATCTTGAGTTGCGTGAGGCTGAACACAGAAGCTCATGGCTTCCACTGCTATCTTTGCGTCGTAACGGATTCCTGGACGACTTCAGCGCGTGCGCATTATGCCCACAGAGACTAAGCGATTGTTCGCTATCTCGCTATATAGCAAAAATTTTTTTCTCTTCGCGTGTCTTCTATCACTCAAAGCTATGATAATTTTTGTTCTTGAGATGATAAGAATAAGTTTCCAAATAGTGCCCAATAACTTATGCGAATTAAGAATCATCTACCAGCGTCTTAAAAAAAGCAGTGGTTGACCACTTCGCTTTGTCTATCACGTTTCATCGCGCGCTTATGTCTATGGTGTCTACACGCCGCGTTGCATTTCTCTACGCATTCACAACACCGTGTCATCACCATTTTCGCCACCAGCTGCAAATGGCGGTACGCGACGATGGTATAATATGGTTGGGGCATCTATGATTTCATCATGAGAACACGAATGGATCGACGTGGGATTGTTACACAGGTAAGTGATCTTAGTGTCCGTTTTTTGCTCTTGGGGCAAGTCTCGCGTCCGAAACGCACAACGAGAGCCGGCTGCGGGCGCAATAGTTCTGCGTGAGCACGCTCTGTAAGGCGCCGTCGCACTAGCTCCAGACAACGCCGGTATTGGTCTGCCGACTTCCAGCGACAGTTGACTCCCTACTTGCATAGCCCGTCATATTGCGCCGACGGCAACAGACTGCAGACGGCACGCTGCCGGCCGTGTCAGCGGTGCGTCGGCGAAACGGAGTCGCGAGTAGACAGTCGGGTGATTTTATTACACTGGAATAATTCAGCTGTTAAGCGTAGGAAACTTGGCGTAGCCTTCGAGGCAACAGCTGGCCTCCTCTGATCGTTATCTGAAGTCATCGTCCTCCATTGTTTCGTCTTTGGTGTTCTCAACAGGTACGTCTATTAGCTTCAGATTTGAATCGTGATGCTTCGACAGCAAAGCATTAGTGATACCTCGGCGTTTTTTTTTTTCGAAATACATTCTCGATTTCTTGGCTTAGTAGGCTTAAGGCCGGTTGTATTATAGCAAGAGATGGCTTACGCGATTTCACGGTGCCCGCGGTCATGCCTAGGCAAGCCAGGTGTGCTGAATGATTTAGGAGGCCATATCTTGCGAATGTTTGCATGTGCAATAAATGGCGCCAGATCTTTGCGCGTTTTGGTGCGCTTGAATAGCGATTTCTTAGAGCGGCGCATTTCTTTACACTTGTAGATATACGGTCACCCCTCGTCATTCCTTTCGAATAAAGTTTAAATCATGCAGCGCTGACACTAGATGTTGGCGAACTGCTGCAAAACATATAGATTCTTCTTTCTGGGGTTTTACGTGCCAAAACCAGTTCTGATTATGAGACACGCCGTAGTGGAGGGCTCCGGATTAATTTTGACGACCTAGGGGTTCTTTAATGTGCACTACAACGCAAGCACACGGGCGTTTTTTTGCATTTCGCTTCCACCGAAATGCGGCCCCCGCAGCCACAAAACATCGATTTGCGCATATTAGCAGCGCCTCGTAACGCAGAGTGGAGCTGATATGAGTGGCGAGGCTTCGCAAATGACAGACGCTGCTGATCTTGAAAGCAGATTCTCGCTCTTTCGTACCGTGTCACCGCTTCCCCCTTTTTGTGTGAAGCGTGTTTCATTTTAAAGCGCAAATGGCCTTACTGAACTCACGAGACCAAAATAATGTAGTGTCGCCCTTAAGTGTGACCGATGCTTTAGTTCAAACCCGCCGTTAGTGGGCGCAGGAACTTGTCGGCGGCACGTAGCCTGTACAAAACCGATAATGGCTCAATACCGACGGATGGCAAGCGCTAGTGATAGTCTTTTTCAACTTCGTAAGTATGTTTGCATTCATTTCGAGAGCTGTTAAGTATATCCTGCCTTATCGCGGCAATGCAAGCCCGTTTATCGCAACCCGAGGTGCGCATGCTCTTGCTGATTCAGCGAATAAAAGCATCCCCGCTATCTTCAATAAACCATTCGATTGTTTGCCCCTACTGAGTCTGTTGTTGTTACGCGCGCTACAGCAGTGGCGACGAGGATGGGATTTCATGTGAGCGTGGTCTGCGACTGACAGGATCGAATGATGGCAGCTCGCCCACCGGTTTTCGACGAGACGGTGAGCAGCTGGAGCACGTACACGATACGGCTGGAAGCTTATTTTGAAGGCAATGGAATTTTTGACACGGCCAAACGCCGAGCTCTGCTGGTGTCTTCATTGAGCGATAATGTCGTGCGCATGTTGCAAGTGCGCCTTCCAACCGTGTCGTTTAACAGCCAGACTTACGATGAAGTCGTTGAATACCTCGAGGAACACTACAATCCTCAAGTTAATGAAATAGTGGCGAGTTTCTCGTTCTTCATGCGTAAGCAAAGGGATGGAGAGAAGGTTCGGAAATACATTGCCGACCTTCGGAGACTGGCGGAAAGTTGCAACTTCGGCAAAGTTCAGACTTTACACGTCTGGGAGTGAGCACATTCAACCCATCATCATCCAGCTGGGTGAAGATGACACTGAAGAAAGCGACTCCGACTGCGAGCTGTCTCGCATTGAGCCACTCGACGAAGCATAAAGGCTTCTTAATAACAAAAGAACAGCCCTTATTAGGGCTATAAAAATTTTGCCGGTGGGTTCGCAACAGCCAATCATCCATTCCGTGACCTCTGAAATAAATAAGCAGTTCCATTTATGGCATATTCCTTATAATAGAAGCTCAATTCTAATCAGCAACGTCCTGTACACATTGTGCTCGATTTAAGAAGTGGCATAGAAACACATTTAAATGCTGGCATATCTGAATTGAAACACTATTGTTAACCCTGATTATCGTTGGCGGGCTCAAATTGCTCATTCGGGCAGCCACCGTCGAGTTTGACGCGCCCCATAGTGAAATAGCAGTAGTCAGAGCACGCTTTATGGTTCTTTAGCAATCTGCACTGCAAATCAGAGTCATGTCATAGCGAGTGGTGGTGAAATAGCAGCAGACAACACGAAACTGACAGCCACTGTCAGCAGCTTGAATGCCAAAGCACATTCCTGTGGTTGCAATGTTTATTTTGTTATCTGGCTCACACAAGTAATGCGAATAAGAGAACAAATATAAGACATCATTAGCTAAGTGAGGCCCAAAATGCTCATTCAGGCAGCCACCGTCGATTTTGACGCGCCCCATAGTGAAATAGCAAGAGTCGGAGCACGCTTTATGGCTCCGTTAGCAGTCTGCACTGAAAATTGAAGTGTTGTCATAGCCAATTTTAAATAGCAAGTAATGCGAATGCAAGCACAATTATTACGTGATTAACTTTGCTAGCATTTTTTTCTCATATTTGCGTACCGGAAAAATGCTCAGTAAAGTTGAACGTGTTTTAGTGAGTCACTTTGTTCATTACAAGCCGTAGGCAAAGTGACGGACAGATTCAGACAGTGGTATTGGGGAAGTAATAAATGGTGAAAGTTGCAAAAGCTCTCACAGCACTGCTTTGCTGCACTCCATCCACTAGAAAACTGCATTTGTAATGATGAAAGCGTCAAGACAGGAAATGATGCCCCACTGCACAATGTTATATATGTGTACCACCACATGTGACGGGCAGCAAAACCATCTGTTTATTAAGACTGAATGCAACAACATAGCAAGGTGCTGTTTCACAATATGGCACCTTTTCATGTGCACTTCTGGCAAGCTACCGTATGCACTGATGCATAAACACATTAACAGGGGTAAGAGACGAAGTAACTGTGCAAGCCACGTGATGCTTTTAACATTTTGTATCTGTCAATGTTTCTGTTGTCACAGCTGATAGAACTTTATTTGGTGCAAGTTGGTTAATCACGTTGCGGCAACAGCAGAAGAAGCAAGGTCAGAATAGTAGGATGCAAGTTGGTTAATCACGTTGCGGCAACAGCAGAAGAAGCAAGGTCAGAATAGTAGGAGAAAACAAAGCAAGGTGACAGACTGAGGAGGCAAGGTAGACAAGAGAGAATGGCTTTAATGACATCGAAGAGGCCAGCCCTGTATTCACTGGACTTGGTGCTTTGAATGAGACGAGTTAATGGAATTGTAAAGAAAGTCGTGGCTGCAGCATGCTTAAAAGAACAAAAGCAAAGATAAAAAGATAGAAATAGGAATAAATACATACACGCACGGAAGAACTCACATATTCACACACATGAACACAAACGCGAGCACGAAAACTAAGATCTAAAATACAAAAAGGGCAAAATAACAAATATACATAAACGCACAAGAAAACACGCGCATACATTTAACGCAGACGCGAGTAGAACTATTAGGAGTCAGTTCACAAGCAGCTGTGCCTACTTTGTCGTACTTTTTTAATGCACATATTGGCTCTGTTGCCTTCACTGTCATAGGAATTTTTTAGTAGCGACATATCACGACAAAGCGCAAAGCTGTGTTGTGGGAAAGCAAGTCGAGCGCTGACAGCACAGCTTATGCGCGATTGTGTCACAGCAGGCTTTCTACAGCTGGCGCGTGCAGTGAGCGAAGAGTTCTAAGCCACACAGCGACGCGAATTCATGCCAAGCTCCCTTGCAACGGCACCAGTGTATCAGTCATAATTTTATATTAGCATTCAGGCTGACATTAGGGAAACAAACACTGCTTCCAAACGCCTGACCGTTAACAATCCAATGACATTCGCTCAAGCAGCGCTTGTTAGTCACTGATTGTTAGCATTGGTGGAAAGCAATCAATCGACGGTGCTACACAACACTCGAACGACGCTGATAGACGCTCGGCTATCTTATCACACTGCTGCCAACGATCGGTCGTTTGCACGCTTAGCTGGCAGCAACGAATCTTTGGTTTGGAGGTTGCTTTCACAAATCTTTTCTGTTGAGAAACTCGCAGGCTGGTTTCATCCGCGCACGCTTTTCTCATTTATCCTGATAATGGTTTTGCTCCATCACTTCACCACGTCCGACGAGAAACGCAGGGGCACAGTACACAAACACACCCGCCGCTCACAGTGGGTACCAGACATTGGCGAACTCTCGTCGTCGTAACTTCACTTAGGAGCAAAACAAAACACCACGGAACAAACACGTACGATGTTTCTTTGCAGCGGTATGTCGCTGCGGGATCCTGTTTCCACACGAAGCGCAGCGCAGCGTCACCGATGTTCGCTGCAATCTTTCTTCGCCGGCTCACGGCTCAGAACAAACGCACGCGGCACAAATTGTGCATCGTAAGCTCACAATAATATTTCCGGCATGACAGACCACCACAAACAATTCGAATTCACTCTGACGAAGGGAGACGCACGGAGCTGACGCGACTCGGCCCAGTTCGAAGCGAGGGCGGCCATGTTAGGCATGTTCTCCGTCGGCGGGGACACCGGCCGTCCGGCTCATGACGTCACCTGAAGTGCGCGCCTATTGGTGCCGGCTCGTGTGCATCCGCCTTTGAGGGGCAAATGCAGCTGTCTTCTAAAGTTGTATCCGACTATAGTTTTATGGAACGTCTGGTGGTTCCTATACGTGAGGCCGTGTGGATTTGGCGCATTATTACGGATCAGGAAATGGCAGGTTTTTGTAGTCCTTCACGGACGTCGAGTTTTCAAGGTGTTTTCTTTCTTTTTTTTACTCGTGCAGCATTGTTTATGGGCGTGTAGTTGCTACTTCTGCATATCCGCGTGGCCTTATGGATCATTCTGCTTCCGGCACTGTCGAGTGTAAGATTTCTTTCAGCGTGGTTTTCAAACGATTGCCTATCCAGTATGAAACGAAAAAACTGTATTGCACTTTGTGTGACGTTGTTTTCCCGGTGCCCTTGTACAGGTCCTTGTACAGTGGAAGATCCAGGCAGCGATGATGTAAAGAGTGAAAAAAAATGCAGGTGCCGCCAGGAACAAAAACTTTTTTAATTACACTCAGGAACATTACCAGTTGAAATGTTTTGGGAGAGAAAGGAATTATTTTTAGAGTGGGGACCGCACTGTTTAATTTGCAAACAGCCAGAGCCTATTTTTTACACTGTTTGGAAGGGGTTTATTTTTGGGATGTATTACAGAGAACACTATGAAAAGAGTTTCCACTTGACCCGTATGGCATAGGTACTTAAGCGTAGATAACGAGGATGGTGTGCCTTTTGATTTATTTATGCTTATGCACATCCACTGCATTTGGCGGACCAGAATGGCAGGATATTACGTTGACAAGGACGCATGGCCTGCACGAATTTATTTTCGTGAGTGCATGCACTGGTTTGTTGGAATCCATAAAACGTTAGCGGAACCACCCGAGTGGCTTTCAAGTTAGAGCCGCTGGTGAATTTGCGCGAACTTCAATTACACACAGCCAGCAGGATGCTGGTTGAAAACGCCTGCACATTATGTACATTTTACTCTGTGTGTTCTTATTGCGACTGTTCTTTTGGTGAAATGCTGTGTGTCAAAGCCAGGCAAGAAAGAGGAAAAAGTCCGCGTAGCCTAATGCATAAGGCGCCCGATTGCGGATCGGGAGATTGCAGGTTCAAGTCCTGTCGCGGACGTGATAATTTTTTTCACTCATGCAGCATTTCTCTTTATGGGCTTGCAGCTGCTGCTTCTGCGTGTCCGCGTGGCCTAATTTTTTTATTCGTAAGGTATCTGATTCCGGATCAGGAGATTGCAGGTTCGAGTCTGTCGTAGACGTGATAAATGTTTTTACTCGTGCAGCTTTGCTGTTTATAAGCTTGCAGCTGATACTTCTCTATGTCCGCGTGACCTAATGGGCTTGTGGTGCAGTCGATTCCACTTCCGGCCGCGTCGAGCTCCGCTCGAGAAAGTGTTCCGGACCATCATGGATGGAAACAACTTTATTAAAATCCGGCGAAGTTTAACGACCCGAGCTCAGGTTTCCCATAAGGGGACTTCGAGGCTTTGCCTCCTCGCCGCCTCCCGGGCCCGCTGGACTGCACACTCTTGTGTCTTGAGGTTGGAGCTGCGCAGAGCGGCGGCCCACTTCGACGCAAGAGCCTCCGGAGCTACTGCCATGGCCGCGGTAACAGGACTATTGAAGAAACGACGCAGGTCATCAGGTGATGCCGCACTGCATGCTGTTTTTTTGCCCGCGGACATCAAGGCACGCCCATACCACGTCGAGGATTTCAGGGACGCACTTATGCGTTTGGCTATGCTCCCCGAGGTGGATGCCTTGAGGGCGTACCAAACGAATCACGTTTGGGCAGTTACACTGAAGACTGCTGAGGGCAAGAAGATGCTCGCTGTCGGCGATATAACTGTCAAGAATCGCCGTTGCATGGTACTCGACCCATGCCACCAGGATACGCGACTGAAGATTCATTGGCTGCTGTACAGCGTCCATGACAACGACGTGCGAGTAACCTCGCCCCCTTACGGCAAGGTGAATGAGGTAGTGCGAGAGCGGTGGCGAGTACAAGGATGTACAGACAAGTCTTCTTCAACACGTATGGTGAGCCTCAAGCTAAAACCGGGCATCACGGTGCACGACCTTCTACATCAACTACGGACTGCCGGGGACGTCACGCTTGTTGTCGTGCGGGGGAGGGCGCCGCTTTGTCTACGCTGCCACGGTAGGGGTCACATGCGGGGAGAGTGCCGTGTCCCGCGTGGCATTGTGTATCGGCACTTTGGACACGACAAGAGTGGATGCTCAAGGACGTATGCAAGCGTCGCAGGGCCCGTACGCAGCGAGGACCTTTCCGAGCACCACATGGACGAGGTTGACGCCGAGGAGGTTGCGACCGGACGTCGCGATGAACTGGCACCCCCATCGACCCCCCAGCCAGCAAAGGCAAGGAAGTCTCTCCTAGTGAAACGCGAACTTCAGCAGCAGAGAGCGGCGTCTCCGGTGCCGAAGCCAGCAAAGGCAAGGAAGTCTCTCCTAATGAAATGCTAACTTCGCACCGGAGAACGGCGTCTCCGGCACCCTCAGAAGCCTGAGGGCAAAAATGAAGTGCCATCGGTAGACGACGAAGAAACCATGGAGACTTGCAAGTCGTGTAGCACTCGTAAGACGACACGGGAGGAGACGGAAAGCAAAGCGGCGACAACGTCAAAGACGTCGGGCGAGCCAACAGCGAAGACGCTCACCGGGCACCGCAATTTGTACAAGCCGAAGCGAAACGTATCAAGCGACAGTCGCACGGCCGACTTGCAAACGCAACAGCAGCAGCAGCAGCAAATTCGGCCACCGCCGTCCTCACAACAGCCGCAGCCACAGCCGTCACAGCTGGCCCCACAGAAGCAGCAGCAGCCACCGACCACCCTACAGCAGCAACAGCAACAGCATCCGTAGGACGGAGCCTCGCATCAATGGCAAGTAAGATGGTGCGTACATGTGCCGACGTCGACGTATGCGACTCATAAATGATGTGCGCCTGAAGCGGTGCGTGCATAGCCCACGCTGATTTACCCTCATGGCTAAAGAAGGGCCCGGTGGGCTGCGGAGCAACGCGGCACCGCGAGTATACGCTGACGATGTACGAGAACCACTGGTGAGGTCCATGCGACCGGTCTGGCCCTATTTTTTACTTAGGTGACTATGAATGCGGATGCAGAATTACGAGTAGCTACAATCAGCGTGAGAGGCCGCTCTGCTAGGCAGCCTCAGTGCCAACTGAGGGCCTAGCACGATCCTGGTATCGTTGCCATCCAAGAGACGAAAGCTGCAAGTAAGGATCAGACCGATCCTGAGCATGGTGCTTCCGTTCAAAACACGGTAAAATATATGCGTGTCCCATGCTGTTGGTCGGTCTGCGGGTTGTGTACTATTTTTCAGGAATTCCATCGGCATAGTAGAACAGGCTGTAACTGTGTCTAGTACAGGTCGATTTATAGTGTGCGATTTTTCAAACTGTGAGAGGTAATGGCGTCTTACCTGTGTCTATGCGCCAAACAAAGTGTGAGAGCGCAAAGATATTTTTGAAAACCTGCATTCCTATATGAGCTGCGACAAGACTGTCATTCTACTTGGTGATTTTTATTTCGTTTGTAATGCTCATGGCAGAGCGAAAACAGCACCATTAAGGGATCACAGTGCCTTATTTTTGAACACAATCGTACAAGATTAAAATATCGAAGATGTTGGTGAAGTGTCGTCCCCAGTGACACAATTTACGCACTATGAACGGGAGAGCCATGCAAGGCTCGACAGAGCGTACGTTTCAATAGATCTAACGGGCATTTGCTCGAATTATGAAGTTACAAACGTATCGTTCAGTGATCATAGTCTTCAGGATGTTTACTATAGGGTTTAAACAAAAAAGGTCGCGGTTTAACTAGGACGTCTGGAAACTAAACGATAAACTATTAGAAGCCGAGTTATTTGCATAAAGCGTACAGAAGCGCCTGGAAAAAGTGTTAACTGTACCGATGCGAAGTGTAATTGAAACCTGGGAACAAGTTAAGGAAGAAACAAAGATCAGTGCTATTGAATGATTGGGTCTACTGCATAGAGCTGACAAGGAAAAAGAATTACAATGTCAGTTATGGCGAATTCAATTGGGAGAATAGCAGCAGGGCGCCACGCAATGCGGAGTCGGCTGACAGCGCAGTGAGAGCAGGGACATTCGCCCCGCCACTGGAATGCGGCGCGATTCCGGAGAGAAGATGGGAGGGAGACGTGTAAGGAGAAATGTACCATCTGATTAAAGCAGTCGACGTCCCAACATTCTCAGCTGGAGGGTGGGAAAACACGCGTGATTGTGTTGTGATCTGTGGGGCGTAACGCTGTCACCGTTTGCGGCCACGTACTACATACTTTTGTGCAACTCCGACGCATCCCACAATATATCCGCCTGCGAAGATTATGTGCAACTTGAATCTGAAGTTGAGGTCCAGCAGGTTTCGCTCCTGTTACCGTCGAACGTCTCAAGCACTTCCGCAAGGCGAAGACGCATTGCTGCCGCTGTGCCCAGCGCATCCGACGAGAAGCAAGGCCGCCTAGAAATGCCAGGATCTGTCGCTGAATCCCTGCGATGCTTGCTCGTATCACCGACGTCAAAAATCACCGGGACCAAAACACAAACTGCGCTTGGCTGCGGCCATTGCCGCCGAGCTCGCCGGCTGAAGCAAAATAAAAACAAATGGGGAGGATATGACGATTTAAGTAACGTGACTTTCTCTCACGGTGTAAGAACATTTAGGTGTTTACACTGCGCGAGCGAGTGTCCAGAATATGTTCGGCAGCGCGCGGACGTACCGAGCAGCTTTGTTGCGAGCCAAAAGATGGCGCCGCGCTCAGCGGTCCCAGCTTAGCGGCGCCGGCGGCTTGACATTGCTCTGCCTCCCCTAAATTTTCGTTCTTAGTGGAGTGAGTAAAACTCAGAGCGCGAAACAAATTCGTTATTTCAGATTAACGTGATAAGTGTACCAAGCTTTATGCTTCGCTAACATGAAGGTTTCTTGTGCAGAGTGTGAATGACGTGAACACAGGTCGATCGGGATGAACTGAAAGGCCACTCAATTCACGCTCGCGCGCACAATTTGTTTCGTCCGGTGTAGCCGTTCATCCAAGCATAAAAAATAAATGCGTTAGCCCACGTGCTTCCCCTCGATCAAAATAAAATAGTGACTGCACCAGAAAATGTTGTTTTTCATGTTTATCGCTGCTTCCATTCAGTCAGAAAACCGTTCAAGTATCGTTGCACGAATTCAGTGTGGCCGCGATATAAATTAAGAAATGAACCGGCGCAAGCTTACGATATGCAACGCATTAGAGCAAAGTTACTGTTCATGGTTAGAACTTAAGATGATAATGCACATCAGCTATGTAAAAACTCTTTCAAATGGCAATTTATTAGGCGGGACGAAGGCACGCGTCCTATCTTTGATTACAGCATCACTAATACAGTTTACTGGTGAAAAACCTGAGCGAATGCCTTTTTTATTCCAATTCCGCTTAACAAAGACCGCGTATAATATTGTTACGGTTAATGTTGAACCGGTTTATTTAAAGGACGAGGTTGATGGTGAAGTAAAGATGGCGTCCAGAGGCTGCGCCAGATAACGTCTTCCTCCTCTTCTCCTTGTCCGGCTCATGCCGTAGCAATCCCCGGTTGCCAGACGAAGCCCACTGGGCAAGTCCAAATCACTCGTAAAGCGTGGGGTGAAACTGCTTAAGACGAGCAACATGTACTAACTGCGTCCGGCTAGACCGACGACCAGCTGACGTCAAACGTGACACCACGTACGTCAAGTCACTCAAGCGATCTACAATGACGAATGGGCCCGTGTACTGGGGTAAAAACTTTTCGCATAAGCCACGTTTACGTTGCTGGGTCCACAACCACACAGTCTCCTTTAGCGTACGAGATAGACTGGTGTCGGCTGTGATAGCGTTCTTTCGATCGGTGTTGCGATGCCACAGTACGCAGACGAGCAATACGCCAGACTTCTTCGGCAAGACAAAGCGTCCTGGCAACAGAGTGCTCGCTGTGAAAGTCAAACGGTAGTATAGTGTCAATGCAGCTTAGCGGTGGACGTGCGTGAAGCTGATGAAAAGGACTGTAATCGGTCATCTCATGCTTTGCAGTATTGTAAGCATAGGTGATGAAGGGGAGTACGTCATCCCAGTCTCTGTGATTGGAAGATACTACATGGCCAGCATGTTAGTTAGAGTTCTGTTCGTACGTTCTACAAGCCCACTTCTTCGCAATCCCTCCGAATGGCGACGATGGCGACGATCACCGAGCTTCTGGTCTTACAGCCGCCTGGCGACTAGGCGATCCGCAATATGTCCCGTGTCATGATTCATGTCTCTTAGTTACCCGCTGATGTCACAGAAACCAGGAAAACAGCCCAGTACATAAGGAAATGCACAGTCGGGCTGAAATCACTTGGCAGTAGCCAGGACTGCATGGTTTACTGCAGGTTTACACCTCGGCTCGATCAAGTGGTGTAGCTTGCACGAGTTCCGTGAAGTTCGCATGGGACGCCTGGACAAATTATCGCGCCGTCTTCAGGGGGAGCTGCATGGATCTGGCATGATGGATATTTTTCTGGGAAAAACCACGATTTCAATGTGAGTCACGCCGTAGTAATCCTAATGCACCTAATGCACGATACACTGCCGTTATCCCAGTTGCTCTAATTGAAATGCGGTCGCCGTGGCTGGGATTTGATCCCACAAATTTATCTTTTGCAGCCCAACATCAAACCCACTAAGCCACCACGGCGGGTCGGTATGATGCTGTGATGTTTTTGGGTGCAGGATCACTCCAGAAAGAGATAGAAGCAGCACGCGGAAGCACAAACACACATCAGACGTATATTGGACACACGTAATACATTAAAACAGCACATATACACCAGTTCCCCAAAATATGTTCAAGAAGATATACAGCTAATATAGATTAGTCAAAAAGTAGTCGGCCTACAGTTCATGTAGAAGTAGTTGCCGCCATGTCGGAGACGTCGGGGAACCGGTCTCGGACAGCAGTGTCGGACAGCTGGTTGGACAGAAGGGTCTAACTACAGGGTCAGATCGCCTCGTGGAGCTCAGGTGACCCTGCGCCACAGTCGATGTACCGGAGCCTCCGCGTGCCCGGTTACTCGATGGCGGGGTTTGTGTTCCGGAGAACACTGCGGCAGCCCACTAGGTCACGTCCACAGCTGGCGAGGTAGCCCCGTGGCCGCTCACCCGAACGCTCGATCAGCCAGGCTCAGGACCGCCAGCCCTCCTGGACCAGTTGCCCAGCGGAAGAACTGGACGAGGTAACCCTGTGACCGCTGACCCGAACGCTCGAACAGCCAGGCTCAGGACCGCCAGTCTTCCTGGACCAGTTGCCCGGCGGAAGACCTTGACGAGGTGGCCTCTCAGCTGGTGCTAGCTTTGATTGAGGTGCAGACGTAGTGACGCGGGTGGCGATAGCTCCTATGGGCCGGACGCCCAGCGAGGAAGCCCTGTGCCGTCGAACGCCAAACCTCGCGCACTGCTCACGCCACGGGCCACGCTCCCTCGAGCCACGCTTTTTGAGGCGCCACTGTCGACGTTCACCATGCGGTGTCGATGATGATGATGACGACCTTAAAGTACATACCCACTCATGGGTATTGGCCAAGAGTCGTCGTCCTCTTCGCCACCGCACGGCACACTGTCTTCATATGTTTGTGTTTGCCACTCCCGCGTGTAATATATTATGACAGATGCATAACAAGCGTGCTGCATACAGTTTGGCTGTCAGCACTACGCGAAAGCTGGGATATGCTTTTTTTAGGCCGCATAATAGAAATGTGTGTTGCGATAAAATAACTGGACAGGCAAGACCTTCTGTCCTAAATTGTTCAAGTGTTTGGTGGGAAAATAGACGAGAAGCAAGACCGCCTAGAAATGCCACGATCTGTCGCTGAATCCCTGCGAAGCTTGCTCGTATCGCCGACATCAAAAATCACCGGGGCCAAAACACAAACTACGCTTGGCTGCCGCCATTGCCGCCGAGCTCGCCGGCTGAAGCAAAATAAAAACAAATGGGGAGGGTTTGACGATTTAAGTCACGTGACATTCTCTCACAGTGTAATAACACTTCGGTGTTGACACTGCGTGCGCGCGAACGTCCAGAATGTGTTCGGCAGCGCGCGGACGCACCGAGCAGCTTTGTTGCGAGCCAATAAATGGCGCCGCGCTCAGCGGTCCCAGCTTAGCGGTGCCGGCGGCTTGACATTGCTCTGCCTCCCCTAAATTTTCGTCCTTAATGGAGTGAGTAAAACTCAAAGCGCGAAGGAAATTCGTTATTTCAGATTAACGTGATAAGTGTACCAGGCTTAATGCTTCGCTAACATGAAGGTTCCTTATGCAGAGCGTGAATGACTTGAACACACTTGACCGCTTCGGCCCCAGCGTCATCGACATTGATACTTCCGATGGCTATTCCACTGAAGATATGGCCTCGGATAGCGACTTCACCGTTGTCTCAAGCCGCCGTTTGAAGAGGAAGATCAGAAGGACATCACCGACCAGTCGGCAGCCACAGAAAAAGGCGAGTGGCATGCGGTCATACACAATCTCGTATGTACCAACAACGACGACAGACATCTTGAACTCTCTGAATCGGCAGAGCTTGACGGAGTATTTTGAACTTGTCGCCCCTGGCCAAGTTGAAGAGATACGTATAAATGCTCAAAAGAACATCCTGTCTGTGGAAGTCAATACAAAGACCATACTGGACACACTAAAAGCAATTGGTCAGTTGGGCAACATTCCGGTCCGCGCATTCTCCGCGTATGACAAGGAAACTACAACAGGCGTCATCTACGATGTGGACGAAGACATTACTGACTCCAGCCTTGAAAAATTGCTCTCATCGTCGGCTCCTGTACTTGGCTTTCACCGCTTTGGACGGTCCCGATGTGTGAAAGTAGTGTTTCAGTCGGAGACCTTACCTACACACGTCAAGGTTGGATACGTGAGGCATTCGGTACGTCCTTACGTGCCGAGGCCTCTACAATGTCATAAATGCTTAAAATTTGGGCATGTAAGTGCAGTCTGCAAAGGTGTGGTAACATGCAAACGATGCGGTGGATCTCACGAAGATGATAACTGCAGCGTTGCTGCAAAATGTCCAAACTGTTCGGGCGCCCATGATACTACATCAAAGGAATGTCCGAAGATGAGGAACGAAATAAGTATCATGAAGAAGTTGGTTAGAGACCGTTCCACACACAGAGAAGCTGCAAGGGCTGTCCAGCCCCGTAGGCGTCGTTCACGACACCGACGACGACGACGAAGCAGCAGTGCTCATCAAGTAGAAAAACCAACACCCAAAGTACAGTCTTCATCACCTCCTCGCCCGATCTTGCCGGCCAGAAATGAAGACACGCGTACTTCAATGCCCTTACAGAACGCGAAAGTGCAAGGTCACCAGTCATTAGCCCTGAATACATCGGAGGCAGAATGGCCATCGTTACCATCGAGACCCACGTGTACGCCTCCGTCGCACAGTGCTGCTGCTTGCAATGAAGAGAATCGAAAGACGGATGAAGTTGACGTCAAGGCTATGTTAAAGAATTTGATGGGTTCGATGCGCAAGATCCTTGGCAACCTCAACAGCCCGGCTGCTAAGGCTGCTGTACAGCTACTTGAGGTGTTGGAGCCACTTCTAGTGGTTCTTCAATAAGCGAATATGGCATTGATGTTTGAGGAACGCATACGTCAGTCGCTTCTTATGCAGTGGAACGCCAGAGGTCTACGTGGTCGTCTGCCGGATTTCAGACAGCGTTTGTTTAAGTACCAATTTCCAGTTATTCTTATATGCGAGCCAAACATGGATTCCACGTTCCGTATCTCTGGGTATATCCAGGAATGGTCTCGCAGCGACCAACGTGCAAGCAAAGTACTAGTTTGTATACGCCGCGATCTGACGTACTTTAGACATGACATCATGCCGCATACTACCAATGATTACGTATGCCTGACTATAACACACAAAAGGCGAACGTTCTCTGTAATTGGTGGATACATCCATCCAAGAGCGAAGATTGACTGCTCCTACCTGACGTCTGTGCTGCAAACCGCACGAGGTCCGCACGTTGTGATTGGTGACTTTAATGCACATCATCCCATATGGGGTAGCGCTGCAGTGAACTGTCGGGGCAGAGATTTGGCCGACTTCATGTGTAATCAGGGACTCAGTGTGCTCAACGATGGGTCACCTACATTCATTCGTGGAACTTCTTACAGCAGCTGCCTTGACCTTACTTTTGTGTCCAGAAGCCTTCTGTCAACTGCATGTTGGTCCACGGATGTAGAAACTCATGGAAGTGACCACCTCCCAACATACGTTCAATTTAGCTGGTTCCGCCGATCAGCCTCACGATGCATACACCAAACAGACTGGACTCTATTTAAGGCATCTATCAAAACCAGATGTCAGTGCCCGCCTACACCATCCGAGGTTGAGGACATCATTTCCACTTCTCTGCGTGACACAAAGAAACAAGTGAACCTACCAATGCGCAGATCACTGATCGATTCACAATACGAGGCTCTTCGTGCAATCCGCCGCCGCGCAGAACGACGATACAGAAGAACGAAGTCTCCGTCAGACCTTTCATCCAGTCGCCGAGCGCAACGACACGTTCTCAGACATCTCGACAAGCTTGACTGGCAGCGGTGGCGGACGTTCTGCGGCTCTCTGGACCCAAGACAGCCATTATCTAAGATCTGGCGGGTAGTACGAAGTCTGCAGACGAGTCCACAACAAAGCCACCCATTCCGTGCCATGGCTCTACATCAAGGCCGGAGCGAACTGGAGGTGGCCAATGACTACTGTAAACTTGTGGTGGCTACCTCTAATACCGAAATTGAAGCTCTTACCACCATAGCGCCCCCGTCACCTGATGAGCGTCTCGAGGTGCCTTTTACGATGCAAGAACTTGACGCTGCAATTTCAGTCTCCCGACGCTCATCGGCTCCAGGTCCAGACGGAATCACGTACGCTGCACTCCGTCATCTTGGCACAGAAGCACGACAAATCCTGTTGTCCTATTATAACATCTCGTGGGAATCAGGAAATGTTCCTGCCAATTGGAAATGCAGCCGCATTATTGCACTGCTCAAACCAGGGAAGTGCCCTAATGAACTTTCATCCTACAGGCCGATCGCCTTAGCCAGCTGCGTCGGCAAAGTAATGGAAAGGATGGTACTGTCTAGATTAGAGTGGTTCTTAGAAAGCAATAACTGCTTTCCCCAATTTATGCATGGATTCAGAAGAGGCCGATCTGCCATTGACGGTGTGGTCAACTTGATCTCCGATGTTGAACAAGAAGTCGACGCAGATTAGTCGGGGCAGTATTCCTTGACATTAAGGGCGCCTATGACAATGTTCTGCATTACGCGATCCTTGATGCGCTTGACGATTTAGGCATTGGTGGCCGACTATATAATTGGATCGTTAGTTATCTCAATGACCGTACCGTATATATGTCGACAAGCGATGGAGACACCGGTCACTATAATATTCAATGCGGTGTTCCCCAAGGAGGAGTTCTCAGTCCGACTCTCTTCAATGTGACATTGATTGGACTTGCGTCTGAGCTTCCCAACACAGTAAAGATTAGCGCGTATGCCGACGACATATGCATATGGGCATCTGGAGCTACGCGTCCGCAACTGCGTGCGCGTTTGCAACGTGCAGTGACTATTACAGCCACGTACTTAAGACGTCAAGGCCTCACACTTTCAACTGAAAAATGTGCAGTGCTTGCCTTCACGCGCAAACAAATGACTAAATATCTGATAGTCGTTAAAGGAACATCAATACCTTACGTAACACACCACAAGTTCCTTGGTGTAACCATCGACCGTGAACTATCCTGGTCAAGGCACGTCACTGCACTGAAGTCAAAACTGAAGAGTTTTGTCCTTGTGCTTCGGGTGGTGGCAGGAGCAAGATGGGGCCCGTCGGAATCATCTCTTCTTCAATTGTACCAAGCCCTGTTCGTAGGCTATATAAGATACAGCATGCCGGTGCTCTCGAACATGAGACCCAGCTGTGTGCGGACGTTAGAGAGCATACAAGCTCAAGGTTTGCGCACGTGCTTGGGCCTACCACGCTGCACCTCAACGAATGGAACCTTTGCGGAAGCTCGGGCTTGTCCCATCAACGTATATGCTCTGCGAACCTCTTCGAGTGCACCTACGCTTGTTGACCCGACATAGGCAACATCCCCTATCAGCACTCCCTGCCACACACCCAAACTGCAGTTTTTCAAGAACTATATTGCGTCATGAGAACATTCTGCCGTTTAGATTCTCTTCCGCATGCATTCCTAGTGCACCTCCGTGGGTCCTACCTACACCGCTTGTTAAACTTCAAATCCCTGGGATTACGAAGAAGTCCTGTGTTTCATCCATTGGCCTTAAGCAACTTACCCTATCGCACATTTTCACAGCATACAGTGGTACTTCTCACGTGTATACCGATGGCTCTGTTACCCCATGTGCCTCCGCCGCAGCCTTTGTCATCCCGCAAATGTCCATCGCTCGACGGTTTAAATTAGACCACAAGTCCACTTCAAATGCTGCAGAACTTGTTGCTATCCGCGAGGCAATACGATTCCTTGCAAGAGAGCCTCCCCGCATATGGACTTTATTTTGCGACGCCAAACCCGCTCTTCAAGCCATTGAGTGCGTTATGAGACAAGGCCCTTATTATATTTTAGCTCAAGAAATCGCAGAGCTTCTCGACATTGCGACCAAATGCGGCCACCACGTCATCTTTCAGTGGATACCTGCACACTGTGGCGTGATAGGAAATGAACAAGCAGACGCTGAAGCTAAAATAGCTGTAAATAATGCGCCAGAAGTAAGCATCGCGTTCTCACGAACAGACACGAATGCCCTGCTTCGGTGCGTTATGCGGAACGCTACACTTGAGTACTGGACCAATCCTGATCGACGACACGAGAGACTGCACAAATGGGACCCAGAAATGAAGTTCCGCATGCCTCATAAACTGAAGAGGAGCATAACAAGTCTGCTACACCGGATTCGTCTTGGTGTTGCACTCACGAGGCGTTATACACATATCATCGGCTGCAATGACACTGGTCCCAACTGCGATCACTGCCCAGTGCCAGAAACACTTGACCACATATTTTGCTCATGCCCAGCGTACGCGCGAGAACGGCAGAGCCTCATTTCAACTATTCAGCGAGTGACTAAAAGACCAATGTCTGACGAGATTGTCTTAGGTCCTTGGCCTGACGCCAACAGCGCAGCTGTGGTCGTCGTAGCGACTATAGCCTTCCTTCAAGCCACTGGACTCCATGCACGGCTATAGTATGACCTCAACGGGATGGACACGTACATACGCACCTCCTAATCTTATCATCATCATTCATCGCTCTTTTTATCCCCTCCCCCCTTCCCCAGTGTAGAGTAGCAGGCCAGAGCAAACTAACGCTCAAGCCGACCTCTCTGCCTTTCTTCAATAAACCTCTCTCTCTCTCTCTCTCTCTTGAACACAGGTCGATCGGGCAGCACTCAAAGCCCACTCATGTTACGCTCGCGCGCACAATTTGTTTCGTCCGGTCTAGCCGTTCATCCAAGCATAAAAAATAAATGCTTTAGCCCACGTGCTACCCCTCGATCAAAATAAAATAGTGACTTCACCAGAAAACGTTTTTTGTCAAGCTTATCGCTGCTTCTATTGACACTCAGAAAACCGTTCAAGCATCGTTGCACGAATTCAGTGTGGCCGCGATATAAATTAAGAAATAAAACGGCGCAAGCTTACGATATGCAACGCATTAGAGCAAAGTTGCTGTTCGTGGCTAGAACTTAAGATGAGAATGCACATCAGCTATGTAAAAACTCTTTCAAAAATGAATTTATTAGGCGGGGCGAAGGCAAGTGTCTTATCTTGGATTACAGTATCACTAATACAGTTTACTGGTGAAAACCTGAGCAAATGCCTTTTGCATTCCAATTGCATTTAACATAGACCGTGTATATTATTCATGTGGCTTTCGTCCATTGACTGAGTGACTCTTTTAGAATCTAAGAAATGAGGTGACTTTCTTTTTCTTAAATTGTATATGAGAACATGCCAATGTCAGCACATTTGACAATGGATGCTACAGCCTGTCCACAAATACACTTACACCAACCACACAATAATCTTAGACTTTTGTTATTTTGCCAAGACGCAATACGAAAAATTGTGCATGAAGCAGCACGATAATTTTAATAGGGGATAACCATCCCAGAAGCTTACTGTCTTATACACTCCCACAATACAAAACGGTTGAATAAAAACATGCAAGCGTGTAATATACACCGCACGCGCATTGTAAAAAAACATTCAGTAGCCATCCCCGCAGGGGCGTCTGCGTAAGCAGGCGTTTGGTGTGTTGCGACACCACGGACCCGAGCACACGGGGGTTGGACCCTCCCGCGCTTAACCGTGCGCGGCTTAGCTGTGTCTGGGGAAAGGGGGATCCTGGGGGTTGAGCCGATGCTGGGTGTTCGGACCTTTAAGGCCCTCTGGCGGAGGCAACACGCCTCTTCGGCCTCTGCTTCACATAGACGGCACCCCCGGACTGACCCACCCGGGGGAAATCGGCAGTCGCCCTTTCCTGTCCTCCTCCTCCTCTATCTTCGTCTTTCTCTCTGACTTTCAATCTTTCCTGTCTCCTACTGGCTTCCTTTTACTTCTGATTTTCTGGGCGGCAAGGGTTAACCTTGTGTGGGTAGCCAACCTTGCATATTCCATATTTGGTTATAGTAGTGACGTACAGCTGGCGTCTGCAGGTCTTGTGTTCACAGGCCCTGCAGCGTCCTCTTGTTGGGCTCCATGGTGGGTGGCTGGCGTTGCTGCCGAAAACCCAGATATTCTTATGGCTAGCCCTTTTCCACCACTCCCTGATCGCCGTCAAAAAAGAGGGCGCACCGAAGATGTGTTCCAGTTCTTTGGACGTCAAAGACAAGATTTCCCACGATGTCGGACAGCGCATAAACGTCAGAGCCGTGTGGAGACACGGCCGGGCTCGACTGGCGCGCGCGCTCGCTCGCTTCTTAAGAAGCGAGTGCGCGCGTCAGTCGAGCCCGGCCGTGGTGGAGATAAAGAGACGGTGCGGGCCACGGCTACCACAGCCAGTGCAAGCGTATTTGTTGGCAGAGTAGAAGCTGCTCCCCCCGTCCCTCCCGCGCTGCCTCCCCGCTTTTTTTTTTTTTTTTTGCTTTCGCGTGGCAGATTGCGTTGCCAGTTCTCCTTGCGCTGGGTTGTAAGATAAGCATTTGGTGCCGTAGCACAGCGTCGCCCCGCCTCCCTCCCCTCCATACCCCCACGGCCTTTTGATCGACAATCGTGTTTGCTTTCCGCCGTGCTTGGCTCTCCGTGATAGCGCGCGTCCCCCGCGCGCTTTTACTCGTACGGCGCGCGGCGACGATTTTATCGCCCTTGGAATCTATACGGAACCTGACGGCGACGACGACGCCGACGGCAGAAATCCCGTTGAAGTGTCCATATAATTGCTATCACAATAAAAAGCGTATCTTTAAAGCAGTGCGGCCGCACATGCAAGCAGGAAGACGCAGGAGCGGCAGCACGCGCCTTGCCGCCGAGGCTGGGACTGCATTCCGCAGCGCCCTCTACGACGGCGCCGACCGAGCTGAAACCGAGTGAACATAAACTGGACGCGAGCGGGCGGCGCTTTCGCGCGCGTATGGGGAGAGTGTCAGCACCTCTCTTATTCTTACGCCGTGCTTTCCCTATACTCCGCATTTCAGGCGAGAGCAGATCGGACTGCTCCCGGCTGCTCGCGGCGCAGCGAAACTGCTCTTGTTCTACCACTGGATGACGGCACTCCCACTCCTGTTCGACCGCTGAAACACGCCGCCTCTGGAAAGAGTACTTCCAGCGTGCTTTTGAGTGCTCTGGTTTTCCCAATGTAATTCGCCATTAGACTTCTTAGTACGTTTGGAAAGCGTGCACCCTGAAACGTACACGAACAAAGTTAGGTAACTGGAGAACCAACTCGAGGTTACTGATCGCTAAAAATGAGGTGAAATGCCGACAAAGCGAGCGCTTGGGGATGAAAAGAGGTATGCGAAACGCAATGAAATAACGGCGATAAGCACTGCTGTTGGAATCGAACATGAAGATAAAGCGATTGAGGGGGCTTTCATTGAATATTCACATGACTTGCTCGCTCAACAGGCAAAAGTAGAGATGGGGTTTGAAAATGAATTTCTACCACACATAGCGAAGCTACCAGACACCGTAAAAGAACAACTGGAAACGCCGATAAGTATAGCCGAGATAGGGAAAGCCATCGACGACTTCACTGCCGGCAAGGCTCCGGGGCTCGATGGATTAAGGCATTTAAGAGCGTCGTGTCAGTGGTATTGCATCGCGTTTTCACAGAGGCTTTCACACTACAGGAGATGCCGGTCTCGGTTCGGAAGTCACATATAAAACTAATACGGAAGACAGAAGAACTTATATTGTTATCTGTCAAATCTCGCCACTCTCGCCAATGTCGATTACAAAGTCTTATTGAAGGTGCTCGCGAAACGGCTTCAAAATGTGGTAAAAACACTAATCGGACCACATCAAGCATCTGTTGAACATCCGCTGTCACTGCAACAAGCTCCTTCTTGAAACGGATGAGCACACCTAACAGACTATTCGTCAAGTCTGGTCCAGTGAGCAGAACGTTGTTCAAAGAGGTGTTCTCGTCCTGCGCACTAGAATCGAACACAACTCTAGTGTCTCCTGGCTTCTGTGGATGGCACACGCCGAAGATAGGAAGGTACCAGCATTCTTCTCCCTCTTAAGAGGTGGAGCTTCTTCCGTCTGGCCATTCTTGAAGACTTTTTCCATTAATGCCACGAAATGCTCCATTGCTTCTGGTTTCTTCTCGAGCCTGCGTTTCAAGGTAGCGAGGCGGACCTGAGCTAGTTTCTTGTTGTTAGGAAGCCGCTGTCTCGGAGAACGAAAAGGGAAGGGTGCCACCCAGTTGCCCGATTCAGTCTTGTAGGACTCAGTGTCTATGATTCTTAACTTCCTGTCCTCCACGGATAGAGAAGGTTGGTTGTCTTCCTTAGTCACCTCGAATAAGGCGTCTTTTAAGTTTTCGATCCTTTTAAAAAGGGCGTGCTCTATAACTTCTGGTCGACCATAACAGTCCTCAAGCCTTTCCCAGACAAGGTCTAGACCAGCTTCGGGATTGTCGACATGGACTGACCTGAGCCTTTTCGCGTAGCTTGATGATTCGACTCCCAGCCATTCCACTAGAAGATCAAGTTCTTCATTGGTGTTTAAATCCAGATTTCGCACCATTCCCTGAAACGTTGCACGATCTGCAATTTTCAGGGCGATCGCCGAATTTCGTGAGCACTGAGCTAACAAAGTCTCGACGCACTAAATATTTTGCAGTTCGGTAGGGGGCACTGGTTCCAGCGGTCGACGGTGGAAGCCGGTGTGCGAAAAAGCCTCATCTCGCCTTTCTGCGTTGCGTCGACCACGGGCACTGAAGTGTTGGGTGGCTATCCCGAGGAGCTCCCCGCCGCGCTGCTCTAAGGGCCGTGGGATCAAGTCGTATTGCGGCGGTGTCAGGTGGAACGCGCCGTCTGGCATGCGTCGAGCACGGCCATCGCGTACGTCTCCAACTGTCGGGAAATCGAGGCGTTCCTGCAGCTCCGCAGGTTGCGGGTGCGAGACGGTTTGCAGAGGAGCTTGGTTAAGCACGAAGTTGAGCGTGCGTTGGGCGCGTTCCTCACGTACCTCAGTAGTGGTTGGGAAAGCTAGATGCTCCCCGCCTTGCTGCCCCGGAGGTTCTGGGTGCGACCCGGTTTGCACTGGAGCTTGGTTAAGCACGAAGTTAAGCGTGCGTTGAGCGCGGTCTTCGGACCTTTGCTCTGGCGGCCAGCGTGCTCGCGTTAGTCGCATTTCAGCGTCCGGAACGCGTAGACCGCGTAGAGTGTCCTCTCTTGCTGCCTCTCTTCTGCTGCGTGTTCGAAGAGAGAGCGGTCTGGGCTCACCTGAGACGAAACCGGCTTAAGGTCTGATGGCTCCATTTCGATGACGACTACGAAGGGAGGCCACCGGCGCCTGGATCGAGACGAAGGGCAGCGGCGAGGCTTAGCGGCGTCCGATTCGTCCGGGAGCTGCCGATCTGGCGATCATCGCTTTTTACTGTTCCGATTCCTTGGCGCGCGTTGATGTAGCGGCAACTCCTCGCACAGATGACAGACGGCGACAACACTATAAAAACTTAGCTTTAATGTATGTCAACCATCGTAAAAAACGCGGTGCTGCCACAATGATGCAACACCGACGGGACAGACAGCGAAAAAGATAGTGAGAAGAGAACGCGGACTTCTGGGCGTACAATGTTGCTTGACTAGAAGAGCGAAACCGAAACTTGTAACAGAAACCGCAATTGCGCTGGTTTTAACACATGGTTCCGACACAATGCAAATTTGAGAAATAATACGTTTAAGAGAGCAAAGTTGTATAAGTGAGCCCGCATAGCCTACAGAAGTACTAGTTTGAGCAAGGACGGCTAACAGCCTTGCTCAAACACGGCAAACGTAACTGCTGTGTTCGAGCACAGTCACGACTGGCTGTTCTTAGTGACAACTCTCATGCAAATAGTGTTGCAGCACCACGATCTCAGCTTTCACTACCGCCGCCCTACGCACTCTTAACTGACCTTAAAAGTAGAGCCGGTATAATGTAATGTGATGAACAACAATTGTGGATTACTGGTTAAAATGCTGTGTATATACCATACAATACAATTTATTCGCCTAATTTTCATACACATGAACCTGCTGGTCAGCTTAAGCACTTACATAGCGTTTGTCGGCTGACCTGGCAGTTGGTGGATACATCAGCAGAGACAAAGGCTCAATGATACGCAACACAAAGATTAAATAGCAGGATCTCGTCCTGGGCGACATAGAAACAATAATAATGAAAAAAAATATGAAACTGCAAAAGCAAGTATAGCTTGACAAGCACCGATAAGTAGGCCAGAAACATGAAGTAAAAATAGAAATGCAATGGATCATGAAAGCCATACAGGAATGTCATTATTGCATTGTTTCTAAGCGTCACTTTCTTATATTTTTCCCCGGTGTTTTTTTCTTTTTTCAATATTGCATAGATTGTCACTGAGATCATTAAATACTACAGGGACATAATACTTCCTAGTTTTTTTACCGTAGTTTGTGAAAACTCTTGGCTTAACGTATCTTTCCGTTTTTCTCGGTGTCACTTCTTTGTGGGCAGCTACCCTGAAATCTCTTCAATAACTTCTTGTCTATTCGAATGAGATATACAGGATTTTTAATTTATAATAATTCCTCGATACCGTATTTATTCGATTATAAGGTGGTCAGGATTATAAGGCGAGGGTGCAAAGGGGGGACCCAGAAAACGAACTTATGTATGCACACCAATATAAGGCGATACAGAGCAGCCGACGGATTATCGAGGCTCGGCGTGCGTCGCCTGAAATACTGAATTACTAACACAGCCAAAATGTAAAATGGCTACCATGAAATAGAGGGGGAAGGGAGCTTCAACACGCAGAGTGCGGGTTATATGCGAATTTTCCCTTCGGGTGTGGCTTCACGGCAGCGCCAATTTCACCTTTTAGTGTGGCTTCACAGCACCGCAGTGCGCGCTGCCGTAAAGCCACACTGTACGGCGAAATTCGCACTGCAATGAAGCCACACCTAAAGGAAAAATTCGCGTATTGACACGTATACATGTTTATCTTTCGCCGATGGCCGCTTTCCACCGGCTAACAAATGTTAAACGTTATCGCTCGGCGCAGGACGCGCCTGCATCGGAAGTTTCTAGAACGTTATCGATGCTTCTTTCCGTTGCCTGTTTTCACCGACGCTTATGTTATCTGATTGTATGAGCGACGCGAATTGTCTAGAACTTTCTGGAAGACACGCGCGTACCAGGGATTATTCTGGAACCTTCGATGACTCAGGTATAAAAGCCGACGCGTTTTGCCGCTGATCAGATTTTCGACGATCGCCGACTGTGTTCGCCGCTATCGTTGTGCTTTGAGTGTAGCTTGCTTTTGTGGGCACAGGTTCGCCCAATAAACAACCAGTTTCGTCATACACAGTTTTGCGACTGTTTTATTTACCGTCACTACTACGTGACATCTGGTGGAGGTGCTAGTTCGTCCATGCACCGAACGCCCCCGCAAAGCCGCGACCCAAGCCCGAAACCGGAGGACGAGACCAACGTCGCCAAGGGCCAGCGAGCTAGCCGTAGGCAGCAAGGACTTGTGCCGGAGTTCAGACTTCTCCCCGAAAAGACCACCGCAATCAGGGCCAAGTCAACGACCAGAATGGCAGCACCAGCGTCCCCCATCCTGCTGCAGCAACCTCGGGAGCCACCGACTTGTCGTGGATCATCGGCTGAAGACCCTGAAACCTGGCTGGAGACATACGAAAGGACCGCGACGTTCAACAAATGGAGCGACGACGACAAGCTGCGCCATGTTTATTTTTCATTGGATGATGCTGTTCGGACCTGGTTTGAGAACAGAGAGACCACCCTAGTGACGTGGGACCTATTTCGTGAGAACTTCGTGAGGACCTTCACGAATGTCGTGCGAAAAGAAAGAGCCGAAGTTTTATTAGAAACCAGAGTGCAATTGCCGAACGAGAACATCGCGATCTTCACGGAGGAGATGACTCGCCTCTTCCGCCACGCCGACCCCGATATGTCTGAGGAAAAGAAAGTTCGGTTCTTGATGCGGGGTGTCAAAGAGCAAATATTCGCCGGATTGATGCGCAACCCGCCCAAGAGTGTCGCCGAATTTCTTTCCGAGGCCACAACGATCGAGAAGACGCTTGAAATGCGCGCTAGGCAATACAACCGCCGTGCCCTGACCAACTACGCCGATGCTCAAGCACTAGGCGCCGACGACCTGCGCGAGACCATCAGAGCAGTCGTTCGCGAGGAGCTGCAGAAGCTCTTTCCCGGGTCGCAGCCTCAAGTGGCATCTATCGCCGACGTCGTCAAAGAAGTTCAGCGCTCACTTGGAGATCCCGATGTGCAGCCGCAATCGCCACAACCCCAGCCTGAAGCGCTGACCTACGCCGCCGTTGCCCGTCGTCAAGGCCTCCCTTCACGCTCGCGCCAGGGCGCCGTAATGCCGCAGTTCCGTCGTCCACCGCCGCCGCCGCCGCCAGCTCGCCCGCCCGTCGCCCAGCGTAGCTACCCAAAAAGACAGACATTTGGCGCGCCCCCGACCACCGCCCGCTCTGCTATCACTGCGGGGAAGCCGGCCATGTCTACCGCCGATGCCCATACCGCGAGATGGCCTACGAGGGTTCCCCGTCAACGCGCCGCGTCCCGATCGAGGTCAACGACCGCGCGACATCGCCGACTACCTCGCCGGAGCCCAGTGGCAACCACGACGATCCTCACGCTCGCCGTCACCAGGCCGCTACATCTCGCCGCATCGCCGTCAGTACAACGGTCCCACCCGGGGCCGATCTCCCAGCCCTTACCCGGGAAACTAAACGCAGCAACCGATGGAGGTGCGGTTGCTGTACGACGCAATGCCGAAGATCCTCCGACGCCGCCGACGACGACGATTCGCTATTCATCACGACGAGATATCAGCACGCCGCCTAGCAACAGCCTTGACAGCACTTCGCCGCCGAAAGAAGACCTTCCGACGCGACGTAGCAGCAGCAGAGCAAGCCGACGCAGCCGTGATCCGACGCCACGAATTAACCGCAACGCCAGACGCCGGTCTACCGATCTAGACGTGCTCATCGATGGCCATAACGTCACCGCTCTCGTCGACACTGGCGCCGACTATTCCGTCTTCAGTGGCGCGTTCGCCGCCAAGCTGAAGAAGGTGAAAACAGCCTGGCAAGGACCCGATATCCGGACAGCGGGAGGCCACCTAATAACGCCGGCTGGAATCGGCACAGCGCGAGTCGCGGTAAACAACCGCACTTACCCGGCGAGCTTCGTAATCCTGCAGCACTGCTCCAGGGATGTCATCCTAGGCATGGACCTTTCTAAATCAACACGGTGCAGTCATCGACTTAAGGTCCAAGTCAATAACCTTTCAACGCACAACGCGATACCACCGGCTACAAGAAGAACGGGGGTTGACTTCGAGGCTGAAAATCTCGCCTTATATTCAAATAAACGCGGTATATTTCAAACCAAATTTGTCACTCCAACAAACGTCGCATTACATTGCATTTACATTCGAGATCAACCACACTTTCACATGCCCCACACGCAAACTGTTGCAGACCTCCCTTTAAAGGCTTCGCAGTGAAAAAAAGGCTTATTGACAATATATACATGGTTACGGCACATTTAAATACATTTAATGTGTTTAAAAATAGACATCTGGATGCTCCAGATGGTCTAGAATACTTCACATTGTTTTAAGCGGTTTGAAAAATGTTCCGAATGGACAAATAATATATTCACCTAATTCGAGACATAAAATACGTAAGTAGGCTGCTTAGATGTGTGGCATTCATAATGAATGGCTGAGCATAATTTATCAGCTCCGTGTGTTCGCTCAGCAACTGGCGCTCCTGCACTGCAACCGCACCTGCCCTGTCGCAAATAATATCCGGAATGATGCTCTCTTCCATCGTTCTCTCTCCTTTCATCCACCAATAAGTGTTCTTATCCCTTACATATATGAAAAGAAGACTAATATTCTACACAGTTGCTTTTGAGCCTGGGAAGCTGTGTTTTAATGTGCTCCTTTGAGCGAGGGAAGCAAGTCCAAGTTAACCCAATAATTACTGGTTACGGCCCTGTTCGTATGTATACCTAGTACAGTGCGGCCCCGATAAGACAATTAGCAATGTCTTGATACGGAGGTGGAATTCTTCATGTATTTGCAAGGGGTGTAGATGCATTAACATCAAATGTTCCGTTTCGTATTTAAGGTAGAAAAAAAGCACTCTAGCTCCGTTGGTATAGCGTCAAAGAAGGAAAACGACGTACGTCGAAACACGTTCTTCACTGTCGACATTTCGGCTTGTGTGCCAGCCTTCGTCATAGAGCAATTATGCATTATGGTG